>NC_053027.1:71321290-71431973 GCF_003073215.2 Triticum urartu | reverse complement strand
GCACATCACATAAGCCTTGCAAGCATTACAACTAATGAGTTAGTTGCGAGATGATGTATTACGGAACGAGTAAAGAGACTTGCCGGCAACGAGATTGAACTAGGTATCGGATACCGACGATCGAATCTCGGGCAAGTAACATACCGATGACAAAGGGAACAAAGTATGTTGTTATGCGGTCTGACCGATAAAGATCTTCGTAGAATATGTAGGAGCCAATATGGGCATCCAGGTCCCGCTATTGGTTATTTACCGGAGATTTGTCTCAGTCATGTCTACATTGTTCTCGAACCCGTAGGGTCCGCACGCTTAAGGTTACGATGACAGTTATATTATGAGTTTATGCATTTTGATGTACCGAAGGTTGTTCGGAGTCCGAGATGAGATCACGGACATGACGAGGAACTCCGGATTGGTCCGGAGATAAAGTTTGATATATATGATAATAGTGTTTGGTCACCAGAAGGGTTCCGGAAATCACCGGAAGGGGTTCCGGATGTTTCCCGAAATGTTTGGGTACGAGAACACTTTATTTGGGCCAAAGGGGAAAGCCCACAAGGTTTTTGGAAAGCGCAAAAGGAAGTTTTGCGGAGTCCAGGGGCCAGACGCCAGGGTCCCTGGCGTCTGGGTCCAGACGCCGGGAACCCTGGCGTCTGGCCCTGGAGTCCGAGAAGGACTCTTGCCTTTCGGGTGAAACCGACTTTGTGGAGGCTTTTACTCCAAGTTTCGACCCCAGGGCTCAACATATAAATAGAGAGGCAGGGCTAGCACCAAAGACACATCAAGAAACACAAGTTGATCCACGTGATCTATTCCTTAGCCGTGTGCGGTGCCCCCAGCCACCATATTCCTCGATAATACTGTAGTGGAGTTTAGGCGAAGCCCTGCTGCTGTAGTACATCAAGATCGTCACCACGCCGTCGTGCTGACGGAACTCTTCCCCGACACTTTGCTGGATCGGAGTCCGGGGATCGTCATCGAGCTGAACGTGTGCTCGAACTCGGAGGTGACGTAGTTTCGGTGCTTGATCGGTTGGATCGCGAAGACGTACGACTACTTCCTCTACGTTGTGTCATCGCTTCCGCAGTCGGTCTGCGTGGGTACGTAGACAGCACTCTCCCCTCTCGTTGCTATGCATCACATGATCTTGTGTGTGTGTAGGAAATTTTTTGAAATTACTACGAAACCCAACAGTGGCATCCGAGCCTAGGTTATTTATGTTGATGTTATATGCACGAGTAGAACACAAGTGAGTTGTGGGCGATATAAGTCATACTGCCTACCAGCATGTCATATTTTGGTTCGGCGGTATTGTTGGATGAAGCGGCCCGGACCGACATTACGCGTACACTTACGCGAGACCGGTTCTCCCGACGTGCTTTGCACATAGGTGGCTTGCGGGTGACAGTTTCTCCAACTTTAGTTGAACCGAGTGTGGCTACGCCCGGTCCTTGCGAAGGTTAAAACGGAGTCTATTTGACAAACTATCGTTGTGGTTTTGATGCGTAGGTGAGATTGGTTCTTGCTTAAGCCCGTAGCAGCCACGTAAAACTTGCAACAACAAAGTAGAGGACGTCTAACTTGTTTTTGCAGGGCATGTTGTGATGTGATATGGTCAAAACGTGATGAGATATAAATTGTTGTATGAGATGATCAAGTTTTGTTAAAGTTATCGGCAACTGGCAAAACCTTATGGTTGTCTCTTTATTGCATAATATGCAAGCGCCAAATAATTGTTTTACTTTATCACTATGCGATAGCAATAGTTGCAAGAGCAATAGTTGGCGAGACGATCGTGTGACGACACATTGATATAGATCAAGATGATGGAGATCATGGTGTCATGCCAGTAACGATAGAGATCTTGACAGTACTTTGGACATGGAGATCAAAGGCGCAAGATGATGATGGCCATATCATGTCACATATTTTGATTGCATATGATGTTTATCTTTTATGCATCTTATCTTGCTTTGATTGACGGTAGCATTATAAGATGATCTCTCACTCAATTATCAAGAAGTGTTCTCCCTGAGTATGCACCGTTGCGAAAGTTCTTCGTGCTGAGACACCACGTGATGATCGGGTGTGATAGGTTCTACGTTCAAATACAACGGGTGCAAAACAGTTGCACACGCGGAATACTCAGGTTATACTTGACGAGCCAAAGCATATACAGATATGGCCTCGGAACACGGAGACCGAAAGGTCGAGCGTGAATCATATAGTAGATATGATCAACATAACGATGTTCACCATTGAAAACTACTCCATCTCACGTGATGATCGGTTATGGTTTAGTTGATTTGGATCACGTGATCACTTAGAGGATTAGAGGGATGTCTATCTAAGTGGGAGTTCTTAAGTAATATGATTAATTGAACTTAAATTTATCATGAACTTAGTCCTGGTAGTATTTTGCAAATTATGTTATAGATCAATAGCTCGCGTTGTTGCTTCCCTATGTTTATTTTGATATGTTCCTAGAGAAAATTGTGTTGAAAGATGTTAGTAGCAATGATGCGGATTGGATCCGTGATCTGAGGTTTATCCTCATTGCTGTACAGAAGAATTATGTCCTTGATGCACCGCTAGGTGACGGACCTATTGCAGGAGCAGATGCAAACGTTATGAACGTTTGGCTAGCTCAATATGATGACTACTTGATAGTTTAGTGCACCATGCTTAACGGCTTAGAATCGGGACTTCAAAGACGTTTTGAACGTCATGGAGCATATGAGATGTTCCAGGAGTTGAAGTTAATATTTCAAGCAAATACCCGAGTTGAGAGATATGAAGTCTCCAACAAGTTCTATAGCTAAAAGATGGAGGAGAATCGCTCAACTAGTGAGCATGTGCTCAGATTGTCTGGGTACTACAATTGCTTGAATCAAGTGGGAGTTAATCTTCCGGATAAGATAGTGATTGACAGAATTCTCTAGTCACCATCACCAAGTTAGTAGAACTTCGTGATGAACTATAATATGCAAGGGATAACGGAAACAACTCCCAAGCTTTTCATGATGATGAAATCGATGAAGGTAGAAATCAAGAAAGAGCATCAAGTGTTGATGGTTGACAAGATCACTAGTTTCAAGAAAAGGGCATAGGGAAGAAGGGGAACTTCAAGAAGAATGGAAAGCAAGTTGCTGCTCAAGTGAAGAAGCCCAAGTCTGGTCCTAAGCCTGAGACTAAGTGCTTCTACTGCAAAGGGACTGGTCACTGGAAGCGGAACTACCCCAAGTGATTGGCGGATAAGAAGGATGGCAAAGTGAACATAAGTATATTTGATATACATGTTATTGATGTGTACTTTACTAGTGTTTATAGCAAACCCTCAGTATTTGATACTAGTTCAGTTGCTAAGATTAGTAACTCGAAACGGGAGTTGCAGAATAAACAGAGACTAGTTAAGGGTGAAGTGACGATGTGTGTTGGAAGTGGTTCCAAGATTGATATGATCATCATCGCACACTCCCTATAATTTCAAGATTAGTGTTGAACCTAAATAAGTGTTATTTGGTGTTTGCGTTGAGCATGAATATGATTTGATCATGTTTATTGTAATACGGTTATTCATTTAAAGAGAATAAATTGTTGTTCTGTTTATATGAATAAAACCTTATATGGTTACACACCCAATGAAAATAGTTCGTTGGATCTCGATCGTAGTGATACACATAATCATAATATTGAAACCAAAAGATGCAAAGTTAATAATGATAGTGCAACTTATTTGTAGCACTGCCATTTAGGTCATATTGGTGTAAAGCGCATGAAGAAACTCCATGCTGATGGGCTTTTGGAATCACTTGATTATAAATCAGTTGATGCTTGCGAACCATGCCTCATGGGCAAGATGACTAAGACTCTGTTCTTCGGAACAATGGAGCGAGCAACAAGATTTGTTGGATATCATACATACTGATGTATGTGGTCCGATGAATATTGAGGCTCGCGACAAGTATCATTATTTTCTGATCTTCACAGATGATTTGAGCAGATATGAGTATATCTACTTGATGAAACATAAGTTTGAAACATTTGAAAAGTTCAAAGAATTTCAGAGTGAAGTGAAAAATCATCGTAACAAGAAAATAAAGTTTCTACGATCTGATCGTAGAGAAGAGTATTTGAGTTACGAGTTTGGCCTTCAGTTAAAAACAATGTGAAATAGTTTCACTACTCATGCCACCTGGAACACCACATTGTAATGGTGTGTCCGAACGTCATAACCGTACTTTATTGGATATAGTGCAATCTATGATGTATCTTACCGATCTACCACTATCGTTTTGGGGTTATGCATTAGAGACAGCTGCATTCATGTTAAATAGGGCACCATCAAAATCCGTTGAGACGACGCCTTATGAACTGTGGTTTGGCAAGAAACCAAAGTTGTCGTTTCTGAAAGTTTGGGGCTGCGATGCTTATGTGAAAAAGCTTCAACCTGATAAGCTCGAACCCAAATCGGAGAAATGTGTCTTCATAGGATATCCAAAGGAAACTATTGGATACACCTTCTATCACAGATCCGAAGGCAAGACTTTTGTTGCTAAATTCGGAAACTTTCTAGAGAAGGAGTTTCTCTTGAAAGAAGTGAGTGGGAGGAAAGTAGAAAACTTGATAAGGTAATTGTACCTTCTCCTTTATTGGAAAGTAGTTCATCACAGAAATTTGTTCCTGTGACTCCTACACCAATTAGTGAGGAAGCTAATGATGATGATCATGTAACTTCAGATCAAGTTACTACCGAATCTTGTAGGTACACCAGAGTAAGATCCGCACCAGAGTGGTACGGTAATCCTGTTTTGGAAGTCATGTTACTAGACCATGACGAACTTGCGAACTATGAGGAAGCGATGATGAGCCCAGATTCCGCGAAATGGTTTGAGGCCATGAAATCTGAGATATGATCCATGTATGAGAACAAAGTATGGACTTTGATGGATTTGCCCGATGATCGGCAAGCCATAAAAATAAATGGATCTTCAAGAGGAAGACAGACGCTGATAGTAGTGTTACTATCTACAAAGCTAGAATTGTCGCAAAAAAGTTTTCGACAAGTTCAAGGTGTTGACTACGATGAGAGATTCTCACTCGTATCTATGCTTAAAGTCTGTCCGAATCATGTTAGCAATTGCCGCATTTTATGAAATCTGGCAAATGGATAAACAAAACTGAATTCCTTAATGGATTTAAAGAAGAGTTGTATACGATGCAACTAGAAGGTTTTGTCAAATCCGAAAGGTGCTAACAAAATGTGCAAGCTCCAGCGATCCATCTATGGACTGGTGCAAGCATCTCGGAGTTGGAATATACACTTTGATGAGTTGATCAAAGCATATAGTTTTATACAGACTTGCGGTGAAGCCTGTTTTTACGAGAAAGTGAGTGGGAGCACTACAGCATTTCTGATAAGTATATGTGAATGACATATTGTTGATCGGAAATAATGTAGAATTATTCTATAAAGCATAAAGGAGTGTTTGAAAGGAGTTTTTCAAAGAAAAACTTCGGTGAAGCTGCTTACATATTGAGCTTCAAGATCTATAGAGATAGATCAAGACGCTTGATAAGTTTTCTCAATGAGTACATACCTTGACAAGATTTTGAAATAGTTCAAAATGGAGCAGTCAAAGAAAGAGTTCTTGCCTGTATTACAAGGTGTGAAGTTGAGTAAGACTCAAAGCCCGACCATGGCAGAAGATAGAAAGAGAATGAAAGTCATTCCCTATGCCTTGGCCATAGGTTCTATAAAGTATGTCATGCTGTATACCAGATATATTGTATACCCTGCACTGATTTGGCAAGGGAGTACAATAGTGATCTAGGAGTAGATCACTGGACAGCGGTCAGAATTATCCTTAGTAAAATAAGGATATGTTTCTCGATTATGGATGTGACAAAAGGGTTCGTCGTAAACGGTTACGTCGATGCAAGTTTTTGACACTAATCCAGATGATTCTAAGTCTCAATATGGATACATATTGAAAGTGGGAGCAATTAGCTAGAGTAGCTCCATACAGAGCATTGTAGACATAGAATTTTGCAAAATACATACGGATCTGAATTTGGCAGGCCCGTTGACTAAGATTCTCTCACAAGCAAAACATGATCACACCTTAGTACTCTTTGGGTGTTAATCACATAGCAATGTGAACTAGACTACCGAATCTAGTAAACCCTTTGGGTGTTGGTCACATGACGATGTGAACTATGGGTGTTAATCACATGATGATGTGAACTATCGATGTTAATCACATGGTGATGTAATCTAGATTATTGACTCTAGTGCAAGTGGGAGACTGAAGGAAATATGCCCTAGAGGCAATAATAAAGTTATTATTTATTTCCTTATTTCATGATAAATGTTTATTATTCATGCTAGAATTGTATTAACCGGAAACATAATACATGTGTGAATACATAGACAAACAGAGTGTCACTAGTATGCCTCTACTTGACTAGCTCGTTAATCAAAGATGGTTATGTTTCCTAACCATAGACAAAGGAGTTGTTATTTGATTAACGGGATCACATCATTAGTTGAATGATCTGATTGACATGACCCATTCCATTAGCTTAGCACCCGATCGTTTAGTATGTTGCTATTGCTTTCTTCATGACTTATACATGTTCCTATGACTATGAGATTATGCAACTCCCGTTTGCCGGAGGAACACTTTAGTGTGCTATCAAACGTCACAACGTAACTGGGTGATTAAAGATGCTCTACAGTGTCTCCGATGGTGTTTGTTGAGTTGGCATAGATCGAGATTAGGATTTGTCACTCCGTAGTCGGAGAGGTATCTCTGGGCCCTCTCGCTAATGCACATCACTATAAGCCTTGCAAGCAATGTGACTAATGAGTTAGTTGCGGGATGATGCATTACGGAACGAGTAAAGAGACTTGCCGGTAACGAGATTGAACTAGGTATTGATACCGACGATCGAATCTCGGGCAAGTAACATACCGATGACAAAGGGAACAACGTATGTTGTTATGCGGTTTGACCGATAAAGATCTTCGTAGAATATGTAGGAGCCAATATGAGCATCTAGGTTCCGCTATTGGTTATTGACCGGAGATGAGTCTCGGTCATGTCTACATAGTTCTCGAATCCTTTGGGTCCGCACACTTAACGTTCGATTACGATTTGTATTATGAGTTATGTGATTTGATGTATCGAAGGTTGTTCGTAGTCCCAGATGAGATCACGGACATGACGAGGAGTCTCGAAATGGTCGAGACGTAAAGATCAATATATTGGAAGGCTATATCCGGACATCGGAAAGGTTCTGAGTGATTCGGGTATTTTTTGGAGTAACGAAGAGTTACGAAAATTCGTCGGGGGAAGTAGTGGGCCTTAATGGGCCATACGGGAAAGGAGAGAAGCTCAAGGGGTGGCCGCCCCCCCCATGGCAAGTCTGGACTAGGGAGGGGGCCCCTCTCTTTCCTTCTCCTCTCCTACTCCTTCCTCTTTCCCCTCTTGGAAAAGGAAGGGGACTCCAACTAGGATTGGGAATCCTAGTTGGACTCCCCCTATAGGCGCGCCCCTCCTAGGCCGGCCTCCTCTTCCCCCTCCTTTATATACGTGGGCAGGGGACCCAAAGGCACTCCAAGATTTGTCTTAGCCGTGTGGTGCCCCCCTCCACAGTTACACACCTCGGTCATATTGTCGTAGTGCTTAGGCGAAGCCCTGCGCCGGTAACTTCATCATCACCGTCGCCACACTGTCGTGCTAATGGAAATCTCCTTCGGCCTCAACTGGATCAACAGCCCGGGGGACTGATACGTCTCCATCGTATCACTTTTCCAAACACTTTTGCCCTTGTTTTGGACTCTAACTTGCATGATTTGAATGGAACTAACCCGGACTGACGCTGTTTTCAGCAGAATTGCCATGGTGTTATTTTTGTGCAGAAATAAAAGTTCTCGGAATGACCTGAAAATCAACGGAGAATTATTTTGGAATATATAAAAAATACTGGAAGAAAGATCCACGTCAGGGGGCCCACACCTGTCCACGAGGGTGGGGGCGCACCCCCTGCCTCGTGGGCCCCCTGACGCTCCACCGACGTCCACCTTGACTCCATATATTCATCGGGGAGAAAAAAATCAAAGAGAAGGATTCATCGTGTTTTACGATACGGCCGCCGCCAAGCCCTAAACTCTCTCGGGAGGGCCTGGTCTAGTCCGTTCGGGGCTCCAGAGAGGGAATCCATCGCCATCGTCATCATCAACCTTCCTCCATCACCAATTTCATGAGTGCTCACCGCCGTGTGTGAGTAATTCCATCGTAGGCTTGCTGGACGGTGATGGGTTGGATGAGATTTATCATGTAATCGAGTTAGTTTTGTTAGGGTTTGATCCCTAGTATCCATTATGTTCTGAGATTGATGTTGCTATGACTTTGCTATGCTTAATGCTTGTCACTAGGGCCCGAGTGCCATGATTTCAGATCTGAACCTATTATGTTTTCATGAATATATGTGAATTCTTGATCCTATCTTGCAAGTCTATAGTCACCTACTATGTGTTATGATCCGGCAACCCCGAAGTGACAATAATCGGGACCACTCCCGGTGATGACCGTAGTTTGAGGAGTTCATGTATTCACTATGTGTTAATGCTTTGGTCCGGTACTCTATTAAAAGGAGGCCTTAATATCCCTTAATTTCCAATAGGACCCCGCTGCCACGGGAGGGTAGGACAAAGATGTCATGCAAGTTCTTTTCCATAAGCACGTATGACTATATTCGGAATACATGCCTACATTACATTGATGAATTGAGAGCTAGTTCTGTGTCACCCTATGTTATAACTGTTGCATGAAATCGCATCCGGCATAATTCTCCATCACCTGATCCATTGCCTACGAGCTTCCATTATATTCTTCGCTTATTTACTTTCTCTATTGTACAATCACTATAAAACCAAAATATATTACTTTTGCTACCATTACCACTACTATCATATTACTTTGCTACTAAATACTTTGCTGCTTAAGTTTCCATGTTTGGTTAAGTGTGTCCTTTACTTTTGTTGCCGTTACCTTACCGCTCATATTACTTTGCTACTAAACACTTTGCTGCAGATATTAAGTTTCCAGGTGTGGTTGAATTGACAACTCAGCTGCTAATACTTGAGAATATTCTTTGGCTCCCCTTGTGTCGAATCAATAAATTTGGGTTGAATACTCTACCCTCGAAAAACTGTTGGGATCCCCTATACTTGTGGGTTATCAAGACTATTTTCTGGCGCCGTTGCCGGGGAGCATAGCTCTATTCTTTGAGTCACTTGGGATTTATATCTGCTTATCATTATGAAGAACTTGAAAGATCAAAGAACCAAGATTTTTCCCTCAACTACGAGGGGAGGTAAGGAACTGCTATCTAGCTCTGCACTTGATTCACCTTCTGTTTTGAGTAAACTTGCGACACCTACACATGCTATTGATTGTGATAGGTCGCATGTTATTGATGATGCCACTTCTTCTATGCATGATACTTATGATGAAACTACTTCTATGCTTCATACTACTGTGCCACTTGGTGAATTTCTTGATGAACAACTTGCTAGGGCTAGAGAGAATGAAATTATTCAAACTAATAATATTGATGAAAGTGATGATGAAGAGTCTCCCCCTAGATTTGAATTGTCTATTGTTCCTGAGGGTTGTGTTATGGATGAAGAAACTGCTAGAGACTTGCTTGCCTGCAATGATAGAAATGATCTTAAGAAATTATTAGCCAAGCTTAAAGACAAGTCTTTGAATGCTAGAATGAAATATGATCCTGCTTATGCTACTTCACCTATCTTTATTACTGATAAGGATTATGATTTCTCTGTGGATCCTGAGATAATTACTTTGGTTGAATCTGATCCTTTTTATGGCTATGAATCTGAAACTGTTGTGGCACATCTTACGAAATTAAATGATATAGCTACCCTGTTCACTAATGATGAGAAAACTCGCTACTATTATATCCTTAAATTATTTTCGTTCTCATTAAAGGGTGACGCTAAGATATGGTTTAATTCTCTTGATCCTGGTTGTGTGCGTAGTCCCCAGGATATGATTTACTACTTCTCTGCTAAATATTTCCCCGCTCATAAGAAACAAGCTTCTTTAAGGGAAATATATAATTTTGTGCAAATTGAAGAAGAGAGTCTCCCACAAGCTTGGGGGAGGCTTCTCCAATTACTTAATGCTTTGCCTGATCATCCTCTTAAGAAAAATGAAATACTTGATATCTTTTATAATGGACTAACTGATGCTTCCAGAGATTACCTGGATAGTTGTGCTGGTTGTGTTTTCAGGGAAAGAGCTGTTGATCAAGATGAATTGCTATTGAATAATATGTTGACTAATGAAAATAATTGGACACTTCCTGAACCAACTCCTAAGCCAACTCCGAAGAAAAGAGGTATTCTATTTCTCAGTCCTGAAGATATGCAAGAGGCAAAGAAATCTATGAAAGAAAAAGGTATTAAAGCTGAAGATGTTAAGAATTTACCTCCCGTTTAAGAAATACATGGTCTTAATTCACCACCTATTGAAGAAACACACGGTCTTGATAACCCGACACAGGTAGTAAAGGTAAACTCTCTCTATAGATATGATAAAGCTAAAATCCCTCCTGCTAAGTTTGCTAGCCAATGTTTGGATGAATTTGATAACTTTATCGTTAAGCAAGAAAACTTCAATGCTTATGTTGGTAGACAATTGAAACATAATGCTTATATGATTGAACACTTGAGTGATTATATGTCTAGTGTTAAAGGTGAACTTAAACTTATTAGTAGACATGCTTCGATGGTTACCACTCAAGTAGAACAAGTGCTTAAAGTTCAGAATGATTTGCTCAATGAATTAAATAATAAGAAGAATGATAATGCTGTTAGATTTATGACTAGAGGTGGTAAAATGACTCAGGAACCTTTGTATCATGAGGGCCATCATAAGAGAATTGAGCAGGACTCTCACAGAACTAATGTTGATGCACCTAGTCCTTCTAAGAGGAAGAAAAAGAAAAATGATAGGACTTTGCATGCTTCTAGTGAACCTGTTGTAGACACACCTAAGAATCCCAATGATATTTCTATTTCTGATGCTGAAAAACAATGTGGTAATGTTACTGATGATGTTCATGTTGATGCTCAACCTAGTAATGATAATAAAATAGAGATTGAACCTACTGTTGATCTTGATAACCCACAATCAAAGAATCAACGTTATGATAAGAGAGACTTTGTTGTTATGAAGCACGGTAAAGAAAGAGAACCATGGGTTTAGAAATCCATGCCTTTTCTTCCTAAACCATCCAAGAAAAAGGATGATGAGGATTTTGAGCGCTTTGCTGAAATGATTAGACCTATCTTTTTGCGTATGCGTTTGACCGATATGCTTAAAATGAATTCTTATGCTAAATATATGAAGGATATTGTTACAAATAAGAGAAAGATACCGAAAGATGAAATTTCCACCATGCTTGCTAATTATACTTTTAAGGGTGGAATACCAAAGAAACTTGGAGATCCAGGAGTACCAACTATACCATGCTCCATTAAAAGAAACTATGTTAAAACTGCTTTATGTGATCTTGGAGCCGGTGTTAGTGTTATGGCTCTCTCTTTATATCGTAGACTTGATTTGAATAAGTTGACACCTACTGAAATATCCTTGCAAATGGCTGACAAATCAACTGATATACCTGTCGGTATTTGTGAGGATGTGCATGTTGTGGTTGCAAACGTTACTATTTTAACGGACTTTGTTATTCTTGATATTCCCGAGGACGATAGTATGTCTATTATTCTTGGAAGACCCTTCTTGAATACTGCAGGGGCTGTTATTGATTGCACCAAAGGCAATGTCACTTTTCATGTTAATGGTAATGAGCATACGATACACTTTCCGAGGAAACAACCTCAAGTCCACAGTATCAATTCCATTGGAAAAATTTCAACAATTACTATTGGAGGTTTTGAATTTCCTCTTCCTACTGTCAAGAAGAAATATGATATTCTTATTGTTGGGGATGTGCATATACCCGTTGAGGCAACCTAGTGTTATTCGAAAATTCTCCGGTTTCATGTTATTCGAAATGAGTTTGTTAACAAGACCTGATCAACCTTGTTAGTGGATTCCTTTTGATGAGCATGAGATGGATGAATTTAGAAAACACAACTCTCTGTATCCTCCTTTTACTTTCTGATATTTATATTAAATAAAGCAAAAATAGTATATCATGTCTGTTTTCTGAATTATCCATGCAATAAAAAATACCCCAAAAATAATATTTCTCCAAATGCCTTGAAATTTAAATATGATTTTTCTAGAATATTTTAGAATATCTGGCACTGAAAACATAACAGGGGAAGCAGCCACGTGCCCATGAGGGTGGAGGGCGCGCCCACCCCCTGGGCGCGCCCCCTGCCTCGTAGGCCCATGGTGGCTCCCCTCCACTTATTCCAGCCACCACACACTCCTTCTTCCTCCCAAAAAAACACTAGCCAGCTCAAACCCGAGTTCTTGCTCATCTTGCTGCCATTTTCGACCTCCTCGCTCAAAGCTCCATTCACAAAAATGCTTTGGGGGATTGTTCTTTGGTATGTGACTCCTCCAATGGCCCAATTAGTTTTGTTCTAGTGCTTTATTCATTGCAAATTTTTGCTTCTTAGGTGACCCTGTTCTTGAGCTTGCATGTCAAATTTATATGGTCAAAAGTAGTTTTAATGCATGATATATCCTCTAGGCACTTGTGGAGTAGTTGCTATCAATTTTGTTGAGTTTGGTTCACTTTTATTTTGAAGTTCCTAAAAATTTCAGAAATTATAAGAAAATGATGAAGAGATTTTTGAGGGGCTCATCGAGCCGAAGCTCAAAGGACAAGCAAAGTGAGGAGGATAAGAGGCCCAAATATAATATCCCTCGCACCGCGGAAGTTCGGCCGTGTGAATGGCCTTGTGATGATTTCTTGAGAGCAGCCGGGATTTACGATGATTTTTATGAGTTGGCTGAGAATGCAGGCCTCACCGACTTCCTCCACGACCAATGCGAACAGCAAGTACCTTGTTCCGCTGGAGGCCTGATACGTCTCCGTCGTATCTACTTTTCCAAACACTTTTGCCCTTGTTTTGGACTCTAACTTGCATGATTTGAACGGAACTAACCCGGACTGACACTGTTTTCAGTAGAATTGCCATGTTGTTATTTATGTGCAGAAACAAAAGTTCTCGGAATGACCTGAAACTTCACGGAACAACTTTTCGGAAATAATAAAAAATCCTTGCAAAATATGAAGGCCAGGGGGCCCACCACCTGTCCACGAGGGTGGGGGAGCGCCTGCCCCCCTACCTCGTGGGCCCCCTGGAGCTCCTCCGACCTCAACTCCAACTCTATATATTTGGTTTCAGGGAGAAAAAAATCAGAGAGAAGAACTCATCGCGTTTTACGATACGGAGCCGCCGCCAAGCCCTAAAACCTCTCGGGTGGGCTGATCTGGAGTCCGTTCGGGGCTCCGGAGAGGGGAATCTGTCGCCGTCGTCATCATCAACCATCCTCCATCACCAATTTCATGATACTCACCACCGTGCGTGAGTAATTCCATTGTAGGCTTGTTGGACGGTGATGGGTTGGATGGGATCTATCATGTAATCGAGTTAGTTTTGTTAGGGTTTGATCCCTAGTATCCACTATGTTATCAGATTGATGTTGCTATGACTTTGCTATGCTTAATGCTTGTCACTAGGTCCCGAGTGCCATGATTTCAGATCTGAACCTATTATGTTTTCATCAATATATGAGAGTTCTTGATCCTATCTTGCAAGTCTATAGTCACCTATTATGTGTTATGATCCGTTAACCCCGAAGTGACAATAATCGGGATACTTACCGGTGATGACCATAGTTTGAGGAGTTCATATATTCACTATGTGCTAATGCTTTATTCTGGTACTCTATTAAAAGGAGGCCTTAATATCCCTTAGTTTCCGTTAGGACCCCGCTGCCATGGGAGGGTAGGATAAAAGAAGCCATGCAAGTCCATAAGCACGTATGACTATATTCGGAATACATGCCTACATTACATTGATGAACTGGAGCTAGTTCTGTGTCACCCTATGTAATGATTGTTACATGATGAACCGCATCCGGCATAATTCTCCATCACCGATCCATTGCCTACGAGCTTTCCATATATTGTTCTTCGCTTATTTACTTTTTTGTTGCTATTGATATCATCACTACAAAATACCAAAAACATTACTTTTGTTATCATTACCTTTTGCTATCGTTACCACTATTATCATATTACTTTGCTACTAAACACTTTGCTGCAGATATTAAGTTTCCAGGTGTGGTTGAATTGACAACTCAACTGCTAATACTTGAGAATATTCTTTGGCTCCCCTTGTGTCGAATCAATAAATTTGGGTTGAATACTCTACCCTCGAAAACTGTTGCGACCCCCTATACTTGTGGGTTATCAAGACTATTTTCTGGCACCGTTGTCGGGGAGCATAGCTCTATTCTTTGAGTCACTTGGGATTTATATCTTCTTATCATTATGAAGAACTTGAAAGATCCAAGAACTAAGATTTATCCCTCAACTACGAGGGGAGGTAAGGAACTACCATCTAGCTCCGCACTTGATTCACCTTCTGTTTTGAGTAAGCTTGCGACACCTGAACCTGCTTCTGCTATTCGTTCTGATATGTCGCATGTTATTGATGATGCCACTTCTGCTATACATGATACTTATGATGAAGCTACTTCTATGCTTGATACTAATGTGCCACTTGGTGAATTTCTTGATGAACAACTTGCTAGGGCTAGAGAGAATGAAATTATTGAATCTGATAATACTGATGAAAGTGATGATGAAGACTCACCTGTTATTCCTAAGGGTTATGTTTTTGATAAAGAAGCTTCTTTTGCTATTTTAGCTTGCAAAGATAGATACGAACTCAAGAGGTTATTAGCTAAATGGAAGCAGCAATCTCTTAATGCTAGAATGAAACCTGACCCTGCTTTTGCTACTTCACCAATCTGTGTTACTGGTAAGGATTATGAATTCTCTGTTGATCCTGATATAATTACTTTGGTTGAATCTGATCCTTTTCATGGCTATGAATCTGAAACTGTTGTGGCACATCTTACTAAATTAAATGATATAGCCCCCTGTTCACTACTGATGAGAGAACTCGTTACTTTCATATCCTTAAAATATTTCCGTTCTCATTAAAGGGTGATGCTTAGATATGGTTTAGTTCTCTTGATCCTGGTTGTGTGCATAGTCCCCAGGATATGATTTATTACTTCTCTGCTAAATATGTCCCTCCTCATAAGAAACAAGCTGCTTTAAGGGATATATATAATTTTGTGCAAATTGAAGAAGAGAGTCTCCCACAAGCTTGGGGGAGGCTTCTCAAGTTACTTAATGCTTTGCCTGATCATCCTCTTAAGAAAAATGAAATACTTGATATCTTTTATAATGGACTAACTGATGCTTCCAGAGATTACCTGGATAGTTGTGCTGGTTCTGTTTCAGGGAAAGAACACCGGATGAAGCTGAAATTCTATTGAATAATATGTTGACAAATGAAAATAATTAGAAACTTCCTGAGCCAGCTCCTGAGCCTATTCCTAAACCAACTCCGAAGAAGAGGGGTATTCTATTTCTCAGTCCTGAATATATGCAAGAGGCAAAGAAATCTATGAAAGAAAAAGGTATTAAAGCTGAAGATGTTAAGAATTTACCTCCTACTGAAGAAATACATGGTCTTAATTTACCGCCTGTTGAAGAAACATATGATCTTGATCCATCACCTATTAAAGAAGTACATGGTCTTGATAACCCGACACAGGTAGTAAAGGTAAATTCTCTCTATAGATATGATAAAGCTAAAATCCCATTTACTAAGTTTGCTAGCCCATGCTTAGATGAGTTTGATAAATTTATGGTTAAGCAAGAAGATTTAATGCTTATTTTGGTAGACAATTGAAATACAATTCAAATATTCTTGAACACTTGGGTGATTATATGGCTAATGTCAAAGTTGAACTTAAACTTATTAGTAAACATGCTTCTATGGTTACCACTCAAGTATAACAAGTACTTAAAGCTCAAAATGATTTGCTCAATGAATTGAATAGTAAGAATAATGATAACGATGTTAGAGTTATGACTAGAGGTGGTAGAATGACTCAGGAACCTTTGTATCCTGAAGGCCACCCTAAGAGAATTGAGCAAGATTCTCAGAGAAATAATATAGATGCACCTAGTCCTTCTAAAAGGAACAAAAAGAAAAATGATAGGACTTTGCATGCTTCTAGTGAACCTGTTATTGAAACACCTGAGAACCCAAACGATATTTCTATCTCTGATGCTGAAACACAATCTGGTAATGAACCTGAAACTAGTGATAATGCTAATAATAATGTTCATGATGATGCTCAACCTAGTAATGATAATGATATAGAAATTGAACCTGGTGTTGATCTTGATAACCCACAATAAAGAATCAACGTTATGATAAGAAAGACTTTGTTGCTAGGAAACACGGTAAAGAAAGAGAACCATGGGTTCAGAAACCCATGCCTTTTCCTCCCAAACCATCCAAGAAAAAGGATGATGAGGATTTTGAGCGCTTTGCTGAAATGATTAGACCTATCTTTTTGCGTATGCGATTAACTGATATGCTTAAAATGAATCCTTATGCTAAGTACATGAAAGAAATTGTTACTAATAAAAGAAAGATACCGGAAGCTGAAATTTCCACCATGCTTGCTAATTATACTTTTGAGGGTGGAATACCAAAGAAACTTGGAAATCCCGGTGTACCAACTATACCATGCTCCATTAAAAGAAACTATGTTAAAACTGCTTTATGTGACCTTGGAGCCAGTGTTAGTGTTATGCCTCTCTCTTTATATCGTAGACTTGATTTGAATAAGTTAACACCTACTGAAATATGTTTGCAAATGGCTGATAAATCAATTGCTATACCTGTCGGTATTTGTGAGGATGTGGCTGTTGTAGTTGCAAACGTTACTATTTTAACGGACTTTGTTATTCTTGATATTCCCGAGGACGATAGTATGTCTATTATTCTTGGAAGACCCTTTTTGAATACTGCAGGGGCTGTTATTGATTGCACTAAAGGCAACGTCACTTTTCATGCTAATGGTAATGAGCATACGGTACACTTTCCGAGGAAACAACCTCAAGTTCATAGTATCAACTCTATTGGAAAAATTCCATCGATTATATTTGGAGGTTTTGAATTTACTCTTCCTACTGTCAAGAAGAAATATGATATTCTTATTATTGGGGATGTGCATATCCCCGTTGAGGTAACATAGTGTTATTCGAAATTTCTCCGGTTCCATGTTATTCGTAATGAGTTCGTTAACAAGACTTGATCAACCTTGTTAGTGGATTCCTTTTGATGATCATGAGATGGATGAAACTAGAAGGCACAACCTTCTGTACCCTCCTTTTACTTTCTGTTATTTATATTAAATAAAATAAAATTAGTATTTTTCTATCTGTTATTTGATTATCCGTGCAATATAAAAATACTCCAAAAATAAAAGTTCTCCAAATGCCCTGAAATTTAAATATGATTTTTTCTGAAATATTTGAGAATATTTGGCACTAAGAACACACCAGGGGGGGTCATCCACCTGGCCACGGGGGTGGAGGGCGCGCCCTACCCCCCTGGGCGCGCCCCCTGCCTCATGGGCCCACGCTGGCCCTCCTCCACTTATCCTTTCACCCACACACTCCTTCTTCCTCCCCCAAACACAAATATCCAGTTCATACCTGAGTCCAAGCTCGTTTTGCTGCCATTTTCGATCTCCTTGATCAAAGCACCTCTCACAAAACTGCTTGGGGAGATTGTTCCTTGGTATTGACTCCTCCATTGGTACAATTAGTTTTTGATCTAGTGCTTTATTCATTGCAAATTTTTGCTGCTTAGGTGACCCTATTCTTGAGCTTGCATGTCAAATTTATATGGTCAAAAGTAGTTTTGATGCATGATATAGGTCCTAGGCACTTGTAGGAGTAGTTGCTATCAATATTATTGAGTTTGGTTTACTTTTATTTTGATGTTACTAAAAATTTCAGAAATTTTTCAGAGGAAGAAATATGCTTAGGAAAATGTTCCGAGGTGGTTCTTCAAGAAAGCAAGGACCCAGGCTTGCAATGCGTGATGCTGATGAAGAGCCACCAAGAGACGCTCCAGTGCGTCCTTGTGAATGGCCTTCTGAAAACTTTATGGATCGAGCGGGAATTAAGAAAGAATTTAATGCATATTTGTGTAATGCTGATCTTGTGAGCTTCGAGGAAGAAAAGTGCAGCCAGTATCACTATCTCACTAGTTCCTTTGTGAGGAGGTTTGAATTTTCATCTTCACGTAATTCTCCAACTATCCTGTTTGATCTTTATGAAAATTCTTACACTATGGACTTAGAGGATTTTACCACTGCTTGCAAACTTCCACAATGGGGTAGTATCAGGGATCCTCACAAATCTGAATTCAGAGATTTTCTTGCTAGTATAAATGTGGGAGAATCTAGAGATATAACACAAGCTACCATAGGGAGCATTCACTTTCCTGCTATACATTATTTTGCTGTTTTCATATGTAGATGCATTAATGGTAAAGATGAGGCATGTCACATGTGTGTCCCTGACCTCAGTATTCTTAGGAGTGCTGTGTTAGGAGATAAATCTTATAATTTGGGAGCCAGTGTTGCACGTAGGTTGCATCTTAATAGATTTAATGGAGAATTCTTTGGTGGAATTTATGCAACCCGCATAGCTAATTTTCTTGGTGTAGCCATACGCGAAGATAATATTGAATTACCCCTGCTTACCTAGACTTTAATGCTATGGTTCACCACCAGTTTGTCGACAGGAATGAATCACCTCTCCAGTATCGTTTAATCTTTGATAGACGCCGTGCTGTCCATATTACTCTCCCTGCTCCTGCCTTCTTTGATTATCAGGCAAAAGGAAGATATGTTATTACCAGAGAGGAGGCAGATGAGTACGAGAGGAGGGCGGAGGCCGCTCGTCGCCACGCTGCAGCTCAGGAGGCGATAGCCGCTGCATCGCAGTACGACCCCAACTACTATTATGGATATCCGCCAGGCCAGCCGTGGCCATAGACCAACTTAGGCCAAAATCCTAAGCTTGGGGGAGTAAGTATTTCTCACCGACATTACATTTATGTTCACGCACTCATTGCTAGATGTCGGTGGTCATACTTTTTCATTGTATCATCCATGCTACTTTATTTTTCTTTTTATGCTTTCTTCTTGTGTGTTTGATAAACCTTAAGAAAAACAAAAAAATTAGTTGTAGCTTTTAATTAGTTTACTTTCCATGCTTGTAGTAGTAATTAAAAAGAAACCCAAAAAGATTTCCTGTTCTTCTTTTACTTGTTGGGAGGTTTCCCGTGTAAATAGTTTTATTTCTTTTCTTTTGTTTGGGGGTCGATAGGAGAAGACCATAATTAAATTGTTGAAATAGCTCTTGTATGCATTATTGTTGATCTGACAAAAGAGCCCATATTGCCTTGTCTTCTCCTGTTTATTGAATGCTTGCAGATTCCAGCTTAGTCCAATGCACGTGCACTATTACTATTATTCACATCGTTCGGTCGTCTAAGTGAAAGGCAATTATGACGATATATGATGGACTGACTGAGATGAGAAAAGCTGGTATGAAGTCGACCTCTCTTATTTTTGTAAATATGATTAGTTCATCGTTCCTGATTCAGCCAATTATGAATAAACATGTTTGCAATGACAACTAGAGATCATAGTTCTTGTGCCATACTTGATTAGCTAGGAGCTTATAATGGTTTACCTTGCGTGCCAACATGCTATTAAAATGGTTGTGATGTGGTATGATAGGGTGGTATCCTCCTCTGAATGATTCGAGTGACTTGTCTTGGCGTATGTTCACGCATGTAGTTGAAACAAAATCAACATAGCCTCTACGATATTTATGTTCATGGTGGATTATATCCTAATCATGCTTGCATTCGGTGTTGATTAATTTTAATGCATGTTCATGACTGTTGTCGCTCTCTAGCTGGTCGCTTCCCAGTCTTTTTCTAGCGTTCACTTGTACTAAGCGGGAATACTGCTTGTGCATCCAATTCCATAAACCCCAAAGTTGTTCCATATGAGTCCACCATACCTACCTATATACGGTGTCTACCTGCCGTTTCAAGTAAATTTGTATGTGCCAAACTCTAAACCTTCAAATAAACATTCTGTTTTGTATGCTCGAATAGCTCATGTATCAACTAGGGCTGTCCGTATCTTCCATGTTAGGCGGGTTATTCTCAAGAGGAGTGGACTCCGCTCCTCACTCACGAGAAAATGGCTGGTCACCGGGATGCCCAGTCCCATGCTTTATGCAAATCAAATCAAAATAATTGCAAACAAAACTCCCCCGGGACTGTTGTTAGTTGAAGGCACTCGTTGTTTCGAGCAAGCCATGGATTGATGCTTGTTGGTGGAGGGGGAGTATAAACTTTACCGTTCTATTTGGGAACTTCCTATAATGTGTGTAGCATGGAAGATATCACCATCTCTTGGTTGTTATGTTGACAATGAAAGTATACCGCTCAAAATATTATTCATATCTATTTCAAAACCGAGCTCTGGCACCTCTACAAATCCCTGCTTCCCTCTGCGAAGGGCCTATCCATTTACTTTTATGTTGAGTCATCATCCTCTTATTAAAAATCACCAGTTGTAAAGCACCGCCATCATTTGCATCCATTACTGTTAGTTTACATTGAGTGTGACTTGACTGGATCTCTTTTACCATGAATTACAATGTCTAATCAGTCCTTGATCTTTAAAGGTGCTCCGCATTTATGTTTTGCGGTCTCAGAAAGGGCTAGCGAGATACCATCTTGTTATATCATATTATGATTGTTTTGAGAAAGTGTTGTCATTCGAGATTTATTATTATTGCTCGCTAGTTGATTATGCCATTGATATGAGTAAACATGATACCTAAATGTTATTGCGAATGTGGTTAGTTCATAATCTTTGCTGAAAACTTGAATGCTGGCTTTACATATTTACAACAACAAGAGGAAACAGAGTTTGTAAAAGTTTTTCTTTATCACTTTCAGTTTATCAACTGAATTGCTTGAGGACGAACGAAGGTTTAAGCTTGGGGGAGTTGATACGTCTCCATCGTATCTACTTTTCCAAACACTTTTGCCCTTGTTTTGGACTCTAACTTGCATGATTTGAATGGAAATAACCCGGACTGACGTTGTTTTCAGCAGAATTGCCATGGTGTTATTTTTGTGCAAAAATAAAAGTTCTCGGAATGACCTGAAAATCAACGGAGAATTATTTTGGAATATATAAAAAATACTGGAAGAAAGATCCACGTCAGGGGGCCCACACCCTGTCCACGAAGGTGGGGGTGCTCCCCCTGCCTCGTGGGCCCCCTGACGCTCCACCACGTCCACCTTGACTCCATATATTCACTTTCGAGGAGAAAAAAATCAGAGAGAAGGATTCATCACGTTTTACAATATGGAGCTGCCGCCAAGTCTTAAACTCTCTCGGGAGGGCTGATCTGGAGTCCGTTCGGGGCTCCAGGGAGGGGAATCCATCGCCATTGTCATCATCAACCTTCCTCCATCACCAATTTCATGATGCTCACCGCCGTGCATGAGTAATTCCATCGTAGGCTTGCTGGACGGTGATGGGTTGGATGAGATTTATCATGTAATTGAGTTAGTTTTGTTAGGGTTTGATCCCTAGTATCCACTATGCTATGAGATTGATGTTGCTATGACTTTGCTATGCTTAATGCTTGTCACTAGGGCTCGAGTGCCATGATTTCAGATCTGAACCTATTATGTTTTCATGAACATATGTGAGTTCTTGATCCTATCTTGCAAGTCTATAATCACCTACTATGTGTTATGATCCAGCAACCCCGAAGTGGCAATAATCAGGACCACTCCCGATGATGACCGTAATTTGAGGAGTTCATGTATTCACTATGTGTTAATGCTTTGGTCCGGTACTCTATTAAAAGGAGGCCTTAATATCCCTTTGTTTCCAATAGGACCCCGCTGCCACGGGAGGGTAGGACAAAAGATGTCATGCAAGTTCTTTTCCATAAGCACGTATGACTATATTCGGAATACATACCTACATTACATTAATGAATTAGAGCTAGTTCTGTGTCACCCTATGTTATAAATGTAGCATGAATAATCACATCCGGCATAATTCTCCATCATCGATCCATTGCCTACGAGCTTTCCATATATTGTTCTTTGCTTATTTACTTTTCCACTGCTATTGTCACAATCACTATAAACTCAAAAATATTACTTTTGCTATCATTACCACTACTATCATATTACTTCGCTACTAAATACTTTGCTGCAAATATTAAATTTCCAGGTGTGGTTGAATTGACAACTCAGCTGCTAATACTTGAGAATATTCTTTGGCTCCCCTTGTGTCGAATCAATAAATTTGGGTTGAATACTCTACCCTCGAAAACTATTGCAATCCCCTATACTTGTGGGTTATCAGGGATGTCATCGAGCTGAACGTGTGCTGAACGCGGAGGTGCCGTACGTTCGGTACTTGGAGCGGTTGGATCGCGAAGACGTTCAATTACATCAACCGCGTTACTAAATGCTTCCGCTTTCGGTCTACGAGGGTTCGTAGACACACTCTCCCCTCCCGCTGCTATGCATCTCCTAGATAGATCTTGCATGATCGTAGGTAAAATTTTGAAATACTGCGTTCCCCCCAACAACACATTGAATACAATCAAACATGACATAGGGTTTTATCTCCTTTAAGAGAGCCCGAACCTGGGTAAACATCATGTCCCTATTGTCCCTTGTTACCATTGATCCTAAGACACACAGCTTGGGACCCCCTACCCGAGATCTGCCGGTTTTGACACCGACACTACGGGCATTGGAGCTTTGGGAATTCAGGCGCAGGGAGCAAGGGGTAAGGCGTGAGAACGGATTGGATTCATTGACATCCTTTATAGGCCAGTAAAAATACCAAACGGCACGATACCGCGCGGTAATTTCGCCGGTTTCCAACACGACGTGTGTTATGTATGCACATGAGTCGAGGGATTTTATTAAAAATGCCGTGGTACACGATCCCTTTATTGACAGGACGTGCCAATAGCAACAGCCTTGAGCCACAGTAAAACCCGGCATAATGACTACTATAGGACTTTCCAGTTCTATAGTATGTGGTGGCGGTTCGGTTTTCGTTCAAAATTGTGAGAACACGACCTAATCGACTCACCCACTTAATCACTAGGAAACTTCACCATTAAGCTACCCAGGCATGAATCTTTGGATCCAATGTAAAGAAAAGTACTACTGAGGGAGCTTGGTTGGAGCTCCTCGGATGTTCAACATGTATCACTACTTAGACTAAAGCATGTTTACAATGAAGGGAGATGCAAAAAGAAATGATGAACCGGTTTGCAAGGCCGAAGATCAGTAATAGAGGGCAAGTCATTCGAGGACCTATCCTTAGCTTGAAAGACCAGTTTAGGGGCTACTGATGGTATTCTGGATTAGGGGGTGCTAACCACATCGACCCCAGTCATGGGTTGGGCCGAGGACCCCCAGACAACCGACAAGTGTTGTCGGTGCTAAAACTGGTGGGTCTCGAGTAGGGGGCCCTAGTTGGCAATCTTCGCACGATGGTAATAGGAAGTAAAGGGGACACAATATTTACCTAGGTTCGGTCCCTCTCAAAGAGGTAAAACTCTACGTCCTGTTTATATTGTATAATTGTGGATGGGGTACAAACTACATGACGATCTACCTCGAGATCGTATGTGTGAGCTCTAGACTCTAAAACATTGCCTCTACAGACTAAACCCCTCGGCTTATATAGGCACCGAGGGTATGTAGGGTTGCAACTATTTTGACTATAACTAGGGATATATAACATGTCGATCATTTGAATATGGCTTGAAGTATACGTCAAGTCTTCGGAGAATTTCATCTTGAGTACGCTGAGGGTCATGACTTGCACAACCCATTCTTCAGTTGTTCGTGGGTCTTAGTCCCAACCCATGAATGATAGGCAGATATGGTGTGCACCTCCTAATCCAATACACCGTCAAGTGGGCCACATTTGCCATTCCCCACGGCATATTCAAGATGAAATCCTCAGAAGACTTGGCGCATACTTCAAGACACATTTCAATCATCGACATGTTTATCCCTCGATGTAACCGACCTACATGGTTTAGACCATAGGGTTATATTAATTCACATACAATCTCGAGGTACGTCATTCTGTACTTTGTACCCCATCTAAAATCAAAACAACTGAAGCCTGACATAGGGTTTTACCTTTTCGAGAGGGGCAGAACCTGGGTAAAACATCGTGTGCCTATTTGTTATGTTTCCATCTAGACAAGATCAGTAGTTCGGGACCCCGTACCCGAGATCCGTCGGATTCAACTCCGACACATTGCAGGGGTGAGTCGGAATCGACCAGAGGAGTCTCAACTCGCTCATTGCTTGCATGGGTGAGTCATACTCAACCAGAGGAGTCAGACTAGACCACTTCATGGGTGAGTCAAACTTGCTCGGGTTCGGCCATTGCAGGGGTGGGTTAGACTTGGCCAGAGGAGTCGGACACAACCATGGATGAGTCGGACTCAACCATGGAGAGTTTAACTCAACCATGCCAGTGGTGAGTCGGGCTCGGCCAAGGGGAGTCAAACTCGGACATGGCATGACCGCATGAGTGAGTCAAAGTTTCCAAGGTATGCCAACCAGACTAACGACCCAAGCTTCCGTAGTATTTACCAGTACGAGGCAAACTGGGCTTGGCTGCTCCGTTGCGCCAAATGACGCAAGGTCCCATTCAAACCCGAAGTGCTCTCGAAAGGTTCGTCTTTGTTGATAAAAATAGGCTTGCAACCACCTAGGGTACCAATTCAAACCCTTGTGATGGAAAATTAGGGAGGATCTCTCTTCAAAATTACATACTTGAGTGTGCGCAATTTGTAATCGGTCAAATTTGCAAACATGGGATTGAAACAGCTATTAACAAACTGGGATATACATTAATTCCGCTATTGTAGTAACATCAAATGCGATACAACACCATATATACATTGCAGCGAGAATATGACTTTTTTGTTTATCTGGAAATGTCACACGAACTGAGGATAATGTTTCACAAACAAGCACCATACGGCAGCAACTACCAGAAAGACATCTCCTTTTAAAAAAGAATCTGCAAGATAAGCCCGTAACAAAGGGAGTACTGCAGCTTCAAGGCTGCTGTCAAAATAGTCGTAGCAGACCATGTCCAATGCAGAAGAAAGAATGCTTCGGTGGCTCCATGGCTGAGCAACAAATTTAACGAGTCACCCACTGCACAAAAAGGATCCGCAAAATTTTATTTACTTCACCGAAACGTACTCTGAGACTCCTCTTCTTGTCTGTAATGTAATACCTGGAGTGTAGCTTGATTCAGTGTAACCCGATGCACAACAAGAACCCTGTTGTTACATCATGTACTAATTAATAAAGATTTCTCAATGAATGGTGGATGCAAGAATTACAAATGTGAAAAACAGTAGACATTTCAAATGTAGTACCTGCTGCTGCAGTCCTCTCCTCCCTGTATTCATCAATGAAGACCCTGTAATTTTTGTATACTGGGTCATGCATGAGTAAAATCAACATTAATCAACTTGAGTGCGCTAAGCCGCCAATCACCAGCTATGTGATATTTTCCCAGCTACCGCATGTGAGAACACTAGAAAGAGAGGCATATATGAATCATTTTTTCTGTGGAGGTGCCTGTATTCCCATATTATCTTTCCTCTCTCTTCATGAGTTGATATACTTGTGATTGCTTCAGAGACTGCTATTTGTTTAAAAAAAACCATAAGCCTTTGATGAGAACACGCATGTAGCACCTGAAGAGACTGATTATATATTTATTTCTATGAATATCACACATGTGACACATACAGATATTGAATATCCTGAGAAACATTCTGAACCCAAGCTGATTTGGAAAAGAAAAGACAGGACATTGCCAGAGCATAAAGCCATAAGATGAATAAATAGAAATGGTAACCAACTATTGGATGAGTTTGATTGCTCTACAAAGCAAATAGAAGTGTTGAAAAATTGAAAATACGGTAACGGGTTTTGGGCCTTCGATTAATTAAAAAGTTGAGGTGCACAAAAAATGAGCTTTAATGCACTACATAGAGAATCGGCCGAAGAAAGAGAAGGCATGGAATGTCCCTGAATGGTGCATAACTAATGTAGCAGCAAAGAATGCTATCAATGAAAGAAAAAATATGTCTGCATCTCATAAAATTGAGATCACTGCTATACTGTCGATTTGACGGCAAACCATATATATGATGAGGACATGACTACCTTGGATACAACCAAAAATATTGCATACATGTACATTTGTGAGGTGATTTCTAATGCAAACTATGCAATAATTTATTTATGTCATCTAGAACAAAAATACTTCACACATTTTTGTATTTTGTCTAATTGCAGGTGTATGAGACATTTGTACAATCCACATATGAAGATAAGGGAAAAAGGAAAAGTTTAGGTTCTGTTCAAAAAGTTCTCTCATGTCACTTTTGGGCCAAGATAAGATAGAGTCCAAGTCTCTCACGTTCCGAATTCAGATTCGGACTGCACAGACATACCTGACTCAAAACGTCAACAACTTTTTCATACGGACTCCGAATTGGGTGATTCTTTTTTTGTTGGAAAGTAGATTCCGTGCTCTTTCCAACCCAATTAGAATCACCTTCAAATTCGTCTTGAGCATTGAGATATCGACGAAATAATCTGACACTGCAGCAGAATCCGAGTCAAACAACAAGTCCAAAGGTGTTGCGTCACCTCCACTTGGGCCCATGAGCCTTGTACGACCTAGGGTTAGTTTTAGGCTGCCTTGGGACGTCCTCCCACCTCCTTGGCCGCCACCCCTTACTCCTATATAAGTAGATCCATCTAGTAGCTTTTTGCTGGAGATTTGTTTAATTAAAAGTTAGCCATTGCAACTTCGTGTACTTCGTTTGTGTCCAACGACCAGACCAAGACCGCTTACGGATCCCCACCATTATCAATACTTCATATATATTCGCAATATTCAGATTGCTTTATCATATTCTTGTTTGTTCTTCGATTGCTTGCAGGAATAGACCTTCGTGGTCAGGCTGATCATGTTTCCGGCATCGTCAGTAACCTCAAGAGATTGGTTTAGCAATTGCTAAGGCGCAACGTCGTGCACTTTTGTAGTCGGATCGTCAAAGTTGTCTCCACCAAATCGATAGTTATGATCTCATCGAAAGATCGGGACCCTCGCGCTCTATCAAGTGGTATCAGTTTTCAAGTTGCTCGGCAAGAATTTTCAGTTTTACCTAGATTAGATTTATTTTCTTACCTATTGTCCAAGAAAAAGCCACAAAAAGTTAGATCTATTCATCCTTTGTCCAAGCTAGTCTGAGCATTTGCAATTTTCTTTTCATTGCTTGCATAGTTGAATTATCGGTTGCATCGTCATGTCAAGTTGCTGCTCTTAGTGTCTAGTTCGTTTAGAGTTTCGAGTTCTGTTCACATTACTCACGCCGCCACTACATCGTTATCCCTTCCGCTGTCCACTACCCATCCATCAATTTCCACCACGTGCTACCCATCGTTCATTGTCACATGTTGGAAATATGCCCTAGAGGCAATAATAAAATGGTTATTATTATATTTCTTTGTTCATGATAATTCTCTATTGTTCATGCTATAATTGTGTTATCCGGAAATCGTAATACATGTGTGAATACATAGACCACAACACGTCCCTAGTGAGCCTCTAGTTGACTAGCTCGTTGATCAAAGGATAGTCATGGTTTCCTGACTATGGACATTAGATGTCATTGATAACGGGATCACATCATTAGGAGAATGATGTGATGGACAAGACCCAATCCTAAGCTTAGCTCAAAGATCGTGTAGTTCGTTTGTTGTAGCTTTTCTGAATGCCAAGTATCATTTCCTTATACCATGAGATTGTGCAACTCCCGGATACCGTAGGAGTGCCTTGGGTGTGCCAAACGTCACAACGTAACTAGGTGACTATAAAGGTACATTACAGGTATCTCCGAAAGTGTCTGTTGGGTTGGCATGAATCGAGACTGGGATTTGTCACTCCGTATGACGGAGAGGTATCTCTGGGCCCACTTGGTAATGCATCATCATAATGAGCTCAATGTGATCAAGTGGTTGATCACGGGATCATGCATTACGGTACGAGTAAAGTGATTTGCCGGTAACGAGACTAAACAAGGTATTGGGATACCGACGATCGAGTCTCGGACAAGTAACGTACCGATTGACAAAGGGAATTGTATACGGATTGATTGAATCCTCGACATCGTGGTTCATCCGATGAGATCATCATGGAGCATGTGGGAGCCAACATGGGTATCCAGATCCCGTTGTTGGTTATTGACCGGAGAGTCGTCTCGGTCATGTCTGCATGTCTCCCGAACCCGTAGGGTCTACACACTTAAGGTTCGGTGACGCTAGGGTTGTTAGGAAGACTTGTATGTGATTACGGAATGTTGTTCGGAGTCCCGGACGTCACGAGGAGTTCCGGAATGGTCCGGAGGTAAAGATTTATATATGGGAAGTTGTCATATGGTCGCTGAAAAGTTTCGGGGGCATATCGGTATTGTACCGGGGCCACTGGAGGGGTTCCGGGGGTCGACCGGGAGGGTCCACTTCTTCCGGAGGGCCTTATGGGCTGTATGGAGAAGGGAACCAGCCCAAGTGGGCTGGGGCGCCACACCCCCTAGGGCCCATGCGCCTAGGGTTGGGGGAAACCCTAAGGGGGCGCGCCCCCTTGCTTGGGGGGCAAGCCCCCCTCCCCTTGGCCGCTGCCCCCCTCTAGATCTCATCTAGAGGGGGCCGGCCCCCTTCCCCTTTCCCCTATAAATAGAGGGGTGAGGGGAGGGCTGCAGAGAACATCCAAGGCGCAGCCCCTCCCCTCTCCAACACCTCTCCTCCTCCATAAGAGCTTGGCGAAGCCCTGCCGGAGTACTGCAGCTTCATCACCACCACGTCGTCATGCTGCTGTTGGAGCCCTCTTCGTCAACCTCTCCCTCCTCCTTGCTGGATCAAGGCGCGGGAGACGTCCTCGCTCCGTACGTGTGTTGAACGCGGAGGTGCCGTCCGTTCGGCACTAGGATCTTCAGTGATTTGGATCACGTCGAGTACGACTCCATCAACCCCGTTCTCTTGAACGCTTCCGCTCGTGATCTACAAGGGTATGTAGATGCACTCCTCTCTCCCTCGTTGCTAGATGACTCCATAGATTGATCTTGGTGATGCGTAGAAAAGTTTAAAATTCTGCTATGTTCCCCAATAGTGGCATCATGAGCTAGGTCTATGCGTAGTTACTATGCACGAGTAGAACACAAAGTAGTTGTGGGCGTCGATATTGTCAATTTGCTTGCCGTTACTAGTCTTATCTTGATTCGGCGGCATCGTGGGATGAAGCGGCCCGGACCAACCTTACACGTACGCTTACGTGAGACCGGTTCCACCGACTGACATGCACTAGTTGCATAAGGTGGCTGGCGGGTGTCTGTCTCTCCCACTTTAGTCGGATCGGATTCGATGAACAGGGTCCTTATGAAGGGTAAATAGAAATTGGCAATTCACGTTGTGGTTTTGGCGTAGGTAAGAAATGTTCTTGCTAGAAACCTATAGCAGCCACGTAAAAACTTGCAACAACAATTAGAGGATGTCTAACTTGTTTTTGCAGCAAGTGTTTTGTGATGTGATATGACCAAAGGTTGTGATGAATGATGAATGATATATGTGATGTATGAGATTGATCATGTTCTTGTAATAGGAATCACGACTTGCATGTCGATGAGTATGACAACCGGCAGGAGCCATAGGAGTTGTCTTAATTTATTTATGACCTGCGTGTCAACATAAACGTCATGTAATTACTTTACTTTATTGCTAAACCGTTAGCCATAGTAGTAGAAGTAATAGTTGACGTGACAACTTCAAGAAGACACGATGATGGAGATCATGATGATGGAGATCATGATGATGGAGATCATGGTGTCATGCCGGTCACAACGATGATCATGGAGCCCCGAAGATGGAGATCAAAGGAGCAAATGATATTGGCCATATCATGTCACTATTTGATTGCATGTGATGTTTATCATGTTTTACATCTTATTTGCTTAGAACGACGGTAGCTTAAATAAGATGATCCCTCGTAATACTTTCAAGAAAGTGTTCCCCCTAACTGTGCACCATTGCGAAGGTTCGTTGTTTCGAAGCACCACGTGATGATCGGATGTGATAGATTCTAACGTTCGAATACAACGGGTGTAAGCCAGATTTACACACGCAATACAATTAGGTTGACTTGACGAGCCTAGCATGTACAGACATGGCCTCGGAACACAGAAGACCGAAAGGTCGAGCATGAGTCGTATAGAAGATACGATCAACATGAAGATGTTCACCGATGTTTCTAGTCCGTCTCACGTGATGATCGGACACGGCCTAGTTAACTCGGATCATGTTATACTTAGATGACTGGAGGGATGTCTATCTGAGTGGGAGTTCATTGAATAATTTGATTATATGAACTTAATTATCATGAACTTAGTCTAAAATCTTTACAATATGTCTTGTAGATCAAATGGCCAACGTTGTCCTCAACTTCAACGCGTTCATAGAGAAAACCAAGCTGAAAAACGATGGCAGCAACTATACGGACTGGGTCTGGAACCTGAGGATCATCCTCATAGCTGCCAAGAAAGATTATGTCCTAGAAGCACCGCTAGGTGATGCACCCGTCCCACAGAACCAAAATGTTATGAACGCTTGGCAGACACGTGCTGATGATTACTCTCTCGTTCAATGCGGCATGCTTTACAGCTTAGAATCGGGGCTCCAAAAGCGTTTTGAGAGACACGGAGCATATGAGATGTTCGAAGAGCTGAAAATGGTTTTTCAAGCTCATGCCCGGGTCGAGAGATATGAAGTCTCCGACAAGTTCTTCAGCTGTAAGATGGAGGAAAATAGTTCTGTCAGTGAGCACATACTCAAAATGTCTAGGTTGCATAACCGCTTGACTCAGCTGGGAGTTAATCTCCCGGATGACGCGGTCATTGACAGAATCCTTCAGTCGCTTCCACCGAGCTACAAGAGCTTTGTGATGAACTTCAATATGCAGGGGATGGAAAAGACCATTCCTGAGGTATATTCAATGCTGAAATCAGCAGAGGTAGAAGTCAAAAAGGAACATCAAGTATTGATGGTGAATAAAACCACTAAGTTCAAGAAAGGCAAGGGTAAGAAGAACTTCAAGAAGGACGGCAAGGGAGTTGCCGCGCCCGGCAAGCAAGATGCCGGGAAGAAGCCAAAGAATGGACCCAAGCCCGAGACTGAGTGTTTTTATTGCAAGGGAAGTGGTCACTGGAAGCGGAACTGCCCCAAATACTTAGCGGACAAGAAGGCCGGCATCACGAAAGGTATATGTGATATACATGTAATTGATGTGTACCTTACCAGTACTCGTAGTAGCTCCTGGGTATTTGATACCGGTGCGGTTGCTCATATTTATAACTCAAAGCAGGAGCTGTGGAATAAACGGAGACTGGCGAAAGACGAGGTGATGATGCGCGTCGGGAATGGTTGCAAGGTCGATGTGATCGCCGTCGGCATGCTACCTCTACATTTACCTACGGGATTAGTTTTAAACCTCAATAATTGTTATTTAGTGCCAGCTTTGAGCATGAACATTGTATCAGGATCTCGTCTAATACGAGATGGCTACTCATTTAAATCTGAGAATAATGGTTGTTCTATTTGTATGAGAGATATGTTTTATGGTCATGCTCCGATGGCGAATGGTTTATTCTTAATGAATCTCGAGCGTAATGCTACACATATTCATAGTGTGAATACCAAAAGATGTAAGGTTGATAATGATAGTCCCACATACTTGTGGCACTTCCGCCTTGGTCACATAGGTGTCAAACGCATGAAGAAGCTCCATGCAGATGGACTTTTAGAGTCTCTTGATTACGAATTATTTGACACGTGTGAACCATGCCTCATGGGTAAAATGACCAAGACTCTGTTCTCAGGAACAATGGAGCGAGCAACCAACTTATTGGAAATCATACATCCTGATGTGTGCGGTCCAATAAGTGTTGAGGCTCGCGGTGGCTATCGTTATGTTCTCACCCTCACTGATGACTTGAGTAGATATGGGTATGTCTACTTAATGAAACACAAGTCTGAGACCTTTGAAAAGTTCAAGGAATTTCAGAGTGAGGTTGAGAATCAACGTGACAGAAAAATCAAGTTCTTACGATCAGATCGTGGGGGAGAATACTTGAGTCATGAATTTGGCACACACTTAAGAAAATGTGGAATAGTTTCACAACTAACGCCGCCTGGGACACCTCAGCGTAATGGTGTGTCCGAACGTCGTAATCGCACTCTATTAGATATGGTGCGATCTATGATGTCTCTTACCGATTTACCGCTATCATTTTGGGGCTATGCTTTAGAGGCTGCCGCATTCACTTTAAATAGGGCTCCGTCGAAATTCGTTGAGATGACACCGTATGAATTATGGTTTGGGAAGAAACCTAAGTTGTCGTTTCTAAAAGTTTGGGGATGCGATGCTTATGTCAAGAAACTTCAACCTGAAAAGCTCGAACCCAAATCAGAAAAATGCGTCTTCATAGGATACCCTAAAGAAACTGTTGGGTATACCTTCTACCTCAGATCCGAAGGCAAGATCTTTGTTGCCAAGAATGGGTCCTTTCTAGAGAAAGAGTTTCTCTCGAAAGAAATAAGTGGGAGGAAGGTAGAACTTGATGAAGTATTACCTCTTGAACCGGTAAGTGGTGCAGCTCAAGAAAATGTTCCTGAGGTGCCTGCACCGACTAGAGAGGAAGTTGATGATGATGATCATGAAACTTCAGATCAAGTTGCTACTGAACTTCATAGGTCCACAAGGACACGTTCTGCACCAGAGTGGTATGGCAACCCTGTCTTGGAAATCATGTTGTTAGACAACGGTGAACCTTCGAACTGTGAAGAAGCGATGGCGGGCCCGGATTCCGACAAATGGCTGGAAGCCATGAAATCCGAGATAGGATCCATGTATGAAAACGAAGTATGGACTTTGACTGACTTGCCCGTTGATCGGCGAGCCATAGAAAATAAATGGATCTTTAAGAAGAAGACAGACGCGGATGGTAATGTGACCATCTATAAAGCTCGGCTTGTCGCTAAGGGTTATCGACAAGTTCAAGGGGTTGACTATGATAAGACTTTCTCACCCGTAGCGAAGCTGAAATCCGTCCGAATCATGTTAGCAATTGCCGCATTCTATGATTATGAGATATGGCACATGAACGTCAAAACGGCATTCCTTAATGGTTTCCTTAAGGAAGAATTGTATATGATGCAGCCGGAAGGTTTTGTCGATCCTAAGAATGCTGACAAGGTGTGCAAGCTCCAACGCTCGATTTATGGGCTGGTGCAAGCATCTCGGAGTTGGAACATTCGTTTTGATGAGATGATCAAAGCGTTTGGGTTTATGCAGACTTATGGAGAAGCCTGCATTTACAAGAAAGTGAGTGGGAGCTCTATAGCATTTCTCTTATTGTATGTGAATGACATACTGTTGATGGGAAATGATATAGAATTCTTGGAAAGCATAAAGGCCTACTTGAACAAGTATTTTTCAATGAAGGACCTTGGAGAAGCTGCTTATATATTAGGCATCAAGATCTATAGAGATAGATCGAGACGCCTCATTGGTCTTTCACAGAGTACGTACCTTGACAAGATATTGAAGAAGTTCAAAATGGATCAGTCAAAGAAGGGGTTCTTGCCTGTATTGCAAGGTACGAGATTGAGCACGGCTCAATGCCTGACCACAGCAGAAGATAGAGAAAAGATGAGTGTCGTCCCCTATGCCTCGGCCATAGGGTCTATCATGTATGCTATGCTATGTACCAGACCTGATGTAAACCTTGCCGTGAGTTTGGTAGGAAGGTACCAAAGTAATCCCGGCATGGAACACTGGACAACGGTCAAGAATATCCTGAAGTACCTGAAAAGGACTAAGGAACTGTTTCTCGTTTATGGAGGTGACAAAGAGCTCGTCGTAAAGGGTTACGTCGATGCTAGCTTCGACACAGATCTGGATGACTCTAAATCACAAACCGGATACATGTATATTCTGAATGGTGGGGCAGTAAGCTGGTGCAGTTGCAAGCAAAGCATTGTGGCGGGATCTACATGTGAAGCGGAGTACATGGCAGCCTCGGAGGCAGCACAAGAAGCAGTCTGGGTGAAGGAGTTCATTACCGACCTAGGAGTCATACCCAATGCGTCGGGCCCCATGACTCTCTTCTGTGACAACACTGGAGCTATTGCCCTTGCCAAGGAGCCCAGGTTTCACAGGAAGACCAGGCATATCAAGCGTCGCTTCAACTCCATTCGTGAAAGTGTTCAAAATGGAGACATAGAGATTTGTAAAGTAAATATGGACCTGAATGTAGCAGATCCGTTGACTAAACCTCTCCCTAGAGCAAAACATGATCAACACCAGAACTGCATGGGTGTTCGATTCATCACAATGTAACTAGAATATTGACTCTAGTGCAAGTGGGAGACTGTTGGAAATATGCCCTAGAGGCAATAATAAAATGGTTATTATTATATTTCTTTGTTCATGATAATTGTCTATTGTTCATGCTATAATTGTGTTATCCGGAAATCATAATACATGTGTGAATACATAGACCACAACACATCCCTAGTGAGCCTCTAGTTGACTAGCTCGTTGATCAAAGGATAGTCATGGTTTCCTGACTATGGACATTAGATGTCATTGATAACGGGATCACATCATTAGGAGAATGATGTGATGGACAAGACCCAATCCTAAGCTTAGCTCAAAGATCGTGTAGTTCGTTTGCTGTAGCTTTTCTGAATGTCAAGTATCATTTCCTTAGACCATGAGATTATGCAACTCCCGGATACCGTAGGAGTGCCTTGGGTGTGCCAAATGTCACAACATAACTAGGTGACTATAAAGGTACATTACAGGTATCTCCGAAAGTGTCTGTTGGGTTGGCACGAATCGAGACTGGGATTTGTCACTCCGTATGACGGAGAGGTATCTCTGGGCCCACTCGGTAATGCATCATCATAATGAGCTCAATGTGATCAAGTGGTTGATCACGGGATCATGCATTACGGTACGAGTAAAGTGATTTGCCGGTAACGAGACTGAACAAGGTATTGGGATACCGACGATCGAGTCTCGGACAAGTAACGTACCGATTGACAAAGGGAATTGTATACGGATTGATTGAATCCTCGACATCGTGGTTCATCCGATGAGATCATCGTGGAGCATGTGGGAGCCAACATGGGTATCCACATCCCGTTGTTGGTTATTGACCTGAGAGTCGTCTCGGTCATGTCTGCATGTCTCCCGAACCCGTAGGGTCTACACACTTAAGGTTCGGTGACGCTAGGGTTGTTAGGAAGACTTGTATGTGATTACCGAATGTTGTTAGGAGTCCCGGACGTCACGAGGAGTTCCGGAATGGTCCGGAGGTAAAGATTTATATATGGAAAGCTGTCATATGGTCGCCGGAAAGTTTCGGGGGCATATCGGTATTGTACCGGGGCCACCGGAGGGGTTCCGGGGGTCGATCGGGAGGGTCCACTTCTTCCGGAGGACCTTATGGGATGTATGGAGAAGGGAACCAGCCCAAGTGGGCTGGGGCGCCACACCCCCTAGGGCCCATGCGCCTAGGGTTGGGGGAAACCCTAAGGGGGGGCGCCCCCTTGCTTGGGGGGCAAGCCCCCCTCCCCTTGGTCGCCGCCCCCCCTCTAGATCTCATCTAGAGGGGGCCGGCCCCCTTCCCCTTTCCCCTATAAATAGAGGGGTGAGGAGAGGGCTATAGAGAACATCCTAGGCGCAGCCCCTCCCCTCCCCAACACCTCTCCTCCTCCATAAGAGCTTGGCGAAGCCCTGCCGGAGTACTGCAGCTTCATCACCACCACGCCGTCGTGCTGCTGTTGGAGGCCTCTTCGTCAACCTCTCCCTCCTCCTTGCTGGATCAAGGCGTGGGAGACGTCCTCGCTCCGTACGTGTGTTGAACGCGAAGGTGCCGTCCGTTCGGCACTAGGATCTTCGGTGATTTGGATCACGTCGAGTACGACTCCATCAACCCCGTTCTCTTGAACGCTTCCGCTCGTGATCTACAAGGGTATGTAGATGCACTCCTCTCTCCCTCGTTGCTAGATGACTCCATAGATTGATCTTGGTGATGCTTAGAAAATTTTAAAATTCTGCTACGTTCCCCAACATCACAATCATAGTTGAGGTCGTTCACATCTTCGCTAGATCCAATCTGTATCTTATCTAGTTTGTTTTGAAAAGATGGAGGGAGAGAAAAAAAGAGAGAAAAAAAACAAGAGAAAAAAAGTTAGAGAAAAAAGAGAAAGAAAAAAGTGTGAGGAAAAACAAAAAGAGAAGAAAAAAATAAAATTCAGATTTATCTAGACTCAATCTCGTAGTTGAATTCGGATGGAATCTGTTTTGTGCACTGTTCAATAAAACAAGCATAACTTCCTCATATGAATTCCATTTTGGCTCCGCAAGTATTCAAATGAAAGTTAGAGACGAGCCGCATCTAATAGTTGCAGAGGCTAGTTCAATATTTGGCACCTCAAAATCGGCTTCTAAATAGGTCATTTTCCCTCCGAAGTTCACGAACACAGCTTATTCCAGTTTTTCAATCCAGTTTTAGAATTTTTTGACTCCTCATATCAACTCAGAATTGAGTGATTCCTTTTGCGTTTGAAAGCTTGAGTCAGTATCATTCTTGAAAAAAATATCAAAAAAATTGGCACAAATTTTTCCATAGGAAAGTTGGAGAGAAAGTTGTTAATATATGATGCTTGGCTGTTGTTTCACATCATTATCTTTACGGCTATTGTGATCTTCACTTATATTTTGCTGTCCAGAGCTAATTCATATCCTTTATTGATGCTAGTTGTGCTACGGCGTGACCTCATTAGTGTTCTAGGCTCGCGTCTCTAGTCCGGTCTAGCCTAGGACCAGCATAGTGCCGTCGTTGAGCGTTTATTCAATATTGCATCTCTGAATTGATTATTGCTAATCTTTTGCTACCATATATAGCCAACCCAGCTCCAAATATTTCTACACCGTGTATACGTACGTTCCCCTGGCAATCGCTTTACACAATCTTTGGAGTTATTTGACACCGCTGGTTGCCTGTCACCACCTGCCGCATGGTAAGAACTTGTAAGATATTGATATTTGCTTTACTGTAAGCACTTTACAACCACATCCTAGTAGTTCATAGGAACATTATTCTCGAATTCTCTTTCTTATTTCTACTAATCATGTCAGGTTCCGGAGATAGAAGTTCTTGGATGACGGACACGTCTTCACCATCACGAGAGTTGGGACAGCACACAAATACACATGGTCAGGTTATGTCTTTACCGTTATTTGAGGGTAGATTTAATCCTGCTATTTGTCTAGCTTGGAAGCTTGAAGTAGAACAAGTTTTTACTCATCATGATTTTTCTGAACTTGATAGAGTACGAGCTACCACTAGAGCATTTACTGGTTTTACTTCTGCTTGGTGGACTGTAGATTGTAAGAAAAACATTGATAACCAACCCACAACTTGGAAAGTTTTGAAAGCTGTAATGAGACAACAATTTTTTCCTCCTTACTACCATCGTGAATTGCTTCGCAAATTGGAACAATTAAAAGAAGGCAGTAAGACTATTCATGCTTACTACCAAGAGTTCAAATCTTATATGCATCACTGTGACATGGAAGAATCTGAGGATGATACAATGAATAGATTTTTTGATGGTTTGAACCATGATATCCGTGCAAGATTTCTGTATATTCCTCGTTGCATTACTGGTATGTATGTTCGTGCTTGTACCTTTGAGAGACAGATACAGGAGGATGCATTGGGTGACAACAACAACTACTATTCCAGTTCGTGCTCACCACCGCCGGTTGGTTCCTTCATCGTTGCACCTACTAGAGCAGCCCCACCTCGGATTGTGAGCGTGACATCATCTCAAGAGTATGGTACATTGTCAACGTCCGTACCTACATCAGTTACGTCTTTGCGACAAGGTAACAATAAAGGTATTGATGATATAACTTCACATGAGAATGATGCATGCCTAGTTAACTTGAATGCATCATGTGTTGAGTTACTTGTTGATTTGAGCACACCACCTATTTTAGAGAATCTTGTTACTGTCGTGAATGCGTCATGTGATCAAATAATTGACATACCAACAATTTTGAGTGCACCTATTGAATTAACTGTTGATGCAAAAGAACCAATGTTTAATCATTTTGATATGACCTCTAATCTTGGTGATGATTCTATATCCAATGAATTATTGCGTGTTTTCTTATTGAAGCATGTTGTAGCATGTAAATTTGATGCAAGTAAGGTTTATTCACCAATGTTGGAATGGTTTAATGATGAACATTGTCAATCCTTTGAGAGCTTCACTTATATGTGCAAACTGAGTTGCAATATTTTCGTGCCTTCTACTTCTTGTGATAATACGGCTTCAGATTTTACAAACTATGAAAATTACTCATGTATACATGTGTCATTTGTGCAAAAACCAAGGGAAGTAAAAATGGATGACATATACATGTACAACATGTACGCCTTGTCTCTTTTGTTAGCCACATTTCAGATTAAGCAACGCCGATGACGGCTTTGTTTTCAAGAAGGGGAGGATAATGAGGACATGACTACCTTGGATATGACCAAAAATATTGCATACATGTATATTTGTGAGGTGATTTCTAATGCAAACTATGCAATAATTTATTTATGTCATCCAGAACAAAAATATTTCACACACTTTTGTGTTTTGTCTAATTGCAGGTGTATGAGACATTTGTCCAATCCACATATGAAGATAAGGGAAAAGGAGAAATTAGGTTCTGTTCAAAAATTCCTCTCACGTCACTTTTGGGCCAAGAGAAGATAGAGTCCAAGTCTTTCACGTTCTGAATTCAGACTCGGACTGTACAGACATACCTGACTCAAAACGTCAACAACTTTTTCATACGGACTCCGAATTGGGTGATTATTTTTTTGTTGGAAAATAGATTTCATGCTCTTTCCAACCCAATTGGAATCACCTTCAAATTCGTCCTGAGCATTGAGATATCGATGAAACAATCTAACGCTGCAGCAGAATCCGAGTCAAACAACAAGTCCAAAGGTGTTGCATCACCTCCACTTGGGCCCATGAGCCTTGTACGACGTAGGGTTAGTTTTAGGCTGCCTTGGGACGTCCTCCCACCTCCTTGGACGCCACCCCTTGCTCCTATATAAGTAGCTTTTTTCTGAGGATTTGTTTAGTTAAAAGTTAGCCATTGCAACTTCGTGTACTTTGTTTGTGTCCAACGACCAGACCAAGACCGCTTTCGGATCCCCACCTTTATCAATACTTCATCTATATTCGCAATATTCAGATTGCTTTATCATATTGTTGCTCATTCTTCGATTGCCTGCAGGAATAGACCTTCGTGGTCAGGCTGACCGTGTTTCCGGCATCGTCGGTAACCTCAGGAGATTGGTTTAGCGATTACTAAGGCGCAACGTCGTGCACGTTTGTAGTCGGATCGTCAAAGTCGTCTCCACTAAATCGATAGTTATCATCTCATCGAAAGATCGGAACCCTTGCCTCTATCACTGTATAAGTTGCAACTCCACCAAAGGAGAATTTTGCTTCCTACAACAATCACCCAAAAAATTGAAATATGCTACACTATTGATTTGACAGCGAGCTACATATATCAGTTGCAAGTCCAGCAAAGGAGAAATTTGTTAATAATGTTTTCCGAGTTATAAGCAAGGATACAAACTATCTTATATATATCCGCATTCTTGCCTAACAAAGGCATGATAACACAAAGATCAAAATTGTCCCAAGACTGACAGCAACGCAAGCTCACAAAGCCGCCGCCAACAGAAAAGATAGGGCTGGGAGTGGAACCTCGATGCAGACCGATGTCGACAGATAGTACGGCGGCGGCTGGATTCTCCGGACCGGCAGATCACGCCGCCGCCGGCGCAGCTGCCGGACGACCTGATCCACTACAGCATCCTCGCCCGCCTCCCCTTCCGGCTGCTCCTCCGCCTCGCCCCCGTCTGCAAGGCGTGGCGCCGCCTCATCCTCCACGACCCCGTCTTCGCCCGCGTGCAGGCGCAGTGCCCCTCGCCGGCCTCCGGCGTCCTCGCCCGCTTCCACCAGGGCCGGCTCGAGGTCCTCACCCCCGGGGCCGCGGCCGCCGCCGTCGCCCCGCCGGACGCCGGCCTGTCCTTCTTCCCCGTCGTCGGCGCGCACCGGCAGCACCTCCGGCTCTGCTCTACCACGAGCGGCCTTCTTCTGGTCACCACCGGCAGCACCTTCTGGGTCGTCAACCCAGCGACGCGCGCGTTCCGCACCGTCCCCTACTCCGGCGAGGGCGCCTTCAGGGCGTGCCTCGCGTACGACCCGGCGACGGCGCACAAGGAAAGCTACCACCTCGTCGTCCCCGCCCGGGCAAACATGGAGCTGTGGAGGTTCTGGATCTTCTCCTTCTCGTCGCTCTCGCGCGGGTGGCGCGCGTCGTGGGCGACCGTGCTGATGCCGCCGTACGGCGGTGTGCAGCCCAAGGCTTTACACCTCGGCGGGCTCTCGTACTGGCTTTGCGGCCGGGGCGACGTGCTCTGGTACAACTACGGCGCCGACGCGGCGGGAAAGCTGCTACCGCCGCCGCCGCCGCCGCCGCCGCACGGGAGGAAGAGGCCGTCCTCCCTGGTCGACGGAGGAGGGTTCATGGAGGGCAGCAGAGAGCTGGTGGCGTGGCACGGGCGGATCGGGATGGTGTCGGCGAGCCCCGCCCTGCTGGCCGTGTGGGCGCTGTCATCGTCACCCTCGGCCTCGGGCAATGTGTCGTCGCCGGCGCGGTGGGAGATGGTGCACCGGAGGAGCTGGGACGATATCCCTGGCATGGCGCCCCCCGCGTCGCGCTTCCTGTGGTCGGTGGTGCCGGCGGGAGTGGACGTCGGCGCGGAGGAGGTCTTGGGCCTGGCGGTGCGGATCGGGTTCACGCAGCGCCGCCGAGTGGGTGGCGGAGTTGACAACGAGAATGTGTGGCGTCGCGAGGTGTTGCGGTACGACATGCGTACCGACGCCACGACCACGGTGGCGGAGCTGGTCGGGAAGGAGAAGCACGACGACTTCGTGGTCTTCGGCTACCACTCCAGCATGGCGTCATTGTACTAGCAGCTAATTAAAAGCTCTCCGTCTCAAGGTTTTTTCTGATAGTAATTTGATGGAACTCGATCATCGCAGGTACCGATAGTATTCTGGATATTTCACTTTTCAGCTATCTATCTACCTCTTCGTTTCTAAATATACAAGGCTTTTTAAAGATTTCAATACGGACTACAAACGAATGTATATAGACATATTTTAGAGTGTAATTCACTCATTCTGCTTTGTATGTAGTCTATATTGAAATATCTAAAAAAAGACTTATATTTAGGAACAGATGGAGTATTGTATTATCAAAACAAAATGGTTTATTTGAATCTTTGAAAATCCTAGCTATTCATAGCATGATTTTGTGCAATCTCAAAGAGGAAGCGGTTATTTTCAGGGGATAGGGAGATGTTTACTTTTGCTACCAATTTCTATAAGAAATTTTTGGTCCTGCAGAATCTAATGTACATTTTTTTTGCGGGATAAGATGTACATGTTTACTTAGGACCTGAGAGTTATTAGATACAGTTTTGCTAAATCACATCTAGATGTGTCATAAGTATTGCATATCTAAGTCCTAAGTCATTGATCTTACATGGAGATTCGTGTGGATATTTTCTTTTTTTCTTTTTATTTCCTTCTTATACTTGATTGAGTGACTTAGATGTGCAATAACTAGATGATCATCCTGGAATTAAGTAGTACTGCCATTTTTCAATTATAGCATAAGAAGGCTGCTAGCCTGATGGTTTTGCTAGTGAATTTTATCTGCGGTTTTGGCCATTCGTTTATGGGGATTTGTATTTTTTTAGTTCTATATATCATGGTAGGCTTGATCTTGTTAGGTTGAACTATGGTTTGTTAACTTTGTTGCTAATTAAGGGTACACGAGGTGATAAAAATCAGATATTTAGGTTGCATTGCTTTCTTAATACCTTTTTGAAAATCTTTACAAAAGTTATTAATAATAGATCTATTACTCTAACTGATAAGATTATTTCTTCTCTTCAAACATATTCCACAAAAGGGTAGGTTTATTTAAGATGGGTTAATCATACTCCATTAACAATTTAATGAGGTGGTTAGAAAGAAAAGAGATGATTCAAGCCAATGAGATTGTACTTGAATGGGGAGGGGGAGGGGGGACCGCTTCTCCCCACAAACGTCCTCCACACTCGCCGCCGATGAAAGGTGGCGTCGGGCGAAGCTCGGTCGGCGGCGGGGCTCGTCCTACCCACCCACACACCCCCCCCCCCCCCCCCCCCCCCCCCCCCCCCCCCCCCCTGGCGAGCGGCGGAAGCGCGAGGCATGGCAGAGCAGCGGGGGTGCGGCGATGGCGAGGCGCTCAGCGGGGCGGTGGTGTGGAACGACCTTCAGGCCGTGGTGTGTGGCAAAGGCGTAGCGCCGGTGTCGGACAGGCACAGGGGCGGCAACGTGAATGCGAATCGAACGCTAACCTGACGTTGGGGGTGAGGCTTTGGCCTCCCTTGGTCGGGTGGCGACGAGGCGCTCGGCGCCTCCATTGGCTACCTTCGGCGCGGATCCGTCAAGCAGAGGGCTTGGTCATGGCAGGGATCTCATGCGCCCTACCATGATCCGGTTCGATCTCGTGCGATGGATGCACTAGTTGGCGATGTGGTCACAATAGCTCGGGCGGCGGCGGTTGGCGTTCCGTGGCGGGACACGGGTCGTGCTGGCTCCTCCCTTCTCCTAGGTTCATGTTGGCAACACGGGCTACTTGCATGGCGGAGATGGCCACGTCGTGGGGCTCATACTTGGGAAGATCAGATTGGGGCTTGTGGCGGTTCGGAGCTCTTGCTCCAGGTAAGTGATGATGTGCTCGGTCCGTGTTGTGCCCGTGGGCAATGAGGTCTCTCTCCCCGTGGGTGCGGTGCTCTATGGTGGTGGTCGGGTCGCTGCTATTCTGTCAGGCAGATTGATGTCGAAGGTCACAGGCATGGTGTCATCTGAGCTTGCTCAACGACAGCCGTCAGTAGTCACGGGGTTGTATCTCCACAGGTTCACCGGGACCGACTGGAGATGCAGGTATGGGCGCCTCCTACCCAGGCCCGGCCAAGGGGCCCCCAAGTATGTTTTGTGCTTTTGTATGGGCCTATTGCCCTGACCCAAATGCTAAACAGATGAAGTATTACATACCCCGTCCGCAAAAAATGAGCGTAGATCGTTTTCCTCTGATATCCTTCCTGTGACGATTGAATTTGAGATCTGTTTGCTGCTACGATTGATGAATGGGTCAGTTATTGCATGCGAATAATTAGGAGTTGTTGCCAAAAAAGCTCCTGATTTCCTCCCTTATCCACCAGCCGAAAATAGTGCATCCAATTGTTTTGTCTTGAGATGTGCGTCTGATTTTTGGACTAACTTGTAGTAGCGTACAGCCACGCCAAGTGGATCGAGGGAGATGATAGATCGCTTCCTGATATCCATCTCCTGTAGAGCCCCGAGTCAGGGGAGGGCCGGACCGCCGGAGTTAGCCATGTCGCTGCCTCCCACGCAGCCATGCCGTCTCGCCGAGAGGCCTCGCACTGTGACGGCGAGATTGCAGGTGCAGCGAAGATAGGTATGCCTATGATCTCTGTGTATAGCTAGCGTATGCCGTATCGGAGTTTATCCGGATGATTTATCAAAATTCATCGAAATTCCTCTGCATTGGTGCAACATTAGACATTATTTATGTAAAGATGATATTGGGGGTTATAATATTTGCGAAAGATATTTGAGTTTGCCGACTCACTGATAGTTGCCACATCCATAAACTAATGTTGATTTGGATGACAAGGATTTTGCATATTACAATGTTGACATCAACATGGATAATAATAATGTGAGTTATCTTTGGCTTTTAAATCATCTGCAAGTCCTTGGAGGTGCCAAGTTTTACTATGGGTGCTTATGATCTAAGAAATTGGGATAATCTCAATGAAATAGCTAGTGAAGAAGAGACTTGTATAAAACAAAACTAAAATTGTATTTCCTTTAGCTGACAATTCAAGATAGTTATTTAATAGTCTTTTATGGTCTACCGTAAGGGCCCCGAGTTATAGTTTCGTCCCGGACCCTGAATTCTCAGGACCGGCCCTGCTCCTACCATGGAGGCGTCGACCCACAACCCATGGTTGATGCTGGGCTAGGAGTGAAAGAAGACACCTTCTACTCTTTCTACCGCAATGTGGGCAGTTAGTGGTATCTCGAGCATGGATGTTGTGGGGGCGGGACACGTTGGGTCCCACCATTAGAATTCCTAGGGAAAGAGAATTTTGGATGGTCAATGCATGGAAGGACAACGACCAACGCGTGATGCTCGATCGAGCGTTCCAACAGCGCGGCCGCGAAGGAGCTTTCCGGCCTTCCTACATGCTTTTTGATGCTTAGCAAACAAAATTTTCTTGTTTCCTTGAGGGTTTAATATATCCTTTTCCAGATTTTTTTTCCTTCCAAAAGTAATAGTAACCCCGTGTTTGTATTTCGTACCCTTTCATTTTACTCCACCAATTTTAACGGCATCTGCATTTGATAGCCGAGTTGTTCATCATGTTCCGAGCGACTTGGGTGATATGAAAGTTCATCACTAGGAAGCGGGGGGCACCATGGCGGCGGTGATGGCTTGGATTATTAATTTTATGCCCCTACTTGTATCCCATCGGTTTGATTTGCCGCTAGTTAAAAAAATCAGTTTTGCCCGAGTGTGTTTGCTCCTCTTGTACTTTTGCCCTTTGACCATTTGATCATTACTTTGAAAACTTCATAACAAATTCATACTAACCAGAAAAATGAAAATAAGATATCTAAATGTTCTAGAAAAACATCATTTATATGTGCATGTCATTTGCATTCATGACAAATGTGTTCGACTCCACCAATTTTAACGGCATTTCCATTTGATAGCCGAGTAGTTCATCATGTTCCGAACGACCTGGGTGATATGAAAGTTCATCACTAGCTAAGAAGCCGGAGGCGAAGGAAATGGTACGTCTAGATGTCCTTCCAGCATTAAGATGGCGGTTTTGATGGACGGCCTAGACTGAGGTTCTCCTTGCACGCACAAGAGCCCAACCTTCACCACCCTCTCCACGGCCGCCGTATCGACCTCCTCCTCGCTTTTCATGGCCCTCTTCACCTCACCCTTCAGTAGGCACTCATACACCAGCTCCATCAGGGTTTGCTCCTCACCGGCCTCCTCCATTTCCATGTTCCTCCTGCACGTCACAATCTCCAGCAGCACCACGCCGTAGCTGTACATGTCAATCTTCGCCGTGACAGGGCCCGTGCCCCTGTACCACTCGGGGGCCAGGTACCCACGCCTGCCGCGGACACCGGTGAAAGTGCGTGTCTGGTCAGGTTGGAGCAGTTTGGCAAGCCCGAAGTCGGCTATCTTGGCCGTGCTGGCCGCGTCTATGAGGATGTTCTACGGCTTGAGGTCACAGTGGATCACGCGGCTGCTGAGTTCGTCATGGAGATAGTGCAGGCCCGGGCCACGTCGAGCACAATGCCAAGGCGGTCGGACCATGGAGGCGTCGAGGCAGCACCCCTGAACAGCAGGTCGGTCACCGAACCGTTGCTCATGAACTCGTACACCAGGAGACGGTGCGCGCCCTCGTGGTAGAAGCCGAGGAGGCGGACCAGGTTGCGGTGGCTCGTCCGCCCGATGGCGCGCACCTCTCTCTGGAACTCCCGTTCGCCATCCTCCACGAGCTTCTCCAGCCGCTTCACGGCGATAGCCTGCTCGCCGTTGCGCAACGCACCTTTGAACACCGTACCGAACACGCCACGGCCCACCGGGTCACGGAAGCAGTACGTGGCATGCTCCAGTTCCTGGTAAGTGTACAACCTCAGGGGCGCTGCCTCCTCCTCCTCCAAGCCTTCGCCGTCGTCGGCGCTCGCGTTTGCAGGTGCCACGTTCCGAAGCACAGCCCTCCGTTTCACGTGGAGCAGCCACCCGGACGCAATGAAGGCCGACAACGCGACACATGCCAGGATGCCGATGCAAACCAACACGATGATGGTCGTGCGCCCAACGGGTTTGTTGTGGGTGCCGCTGCTGCCTGTCACCGCTCCCGCGGTCTTGACGAACATCGTGTATCTGCCTCCAGCGCGGCCGTACCGCAGAGGGAGCTACTGCTTGCTGCACGTGCCTTTGTCGGTGTCCCGCAGCACTGCGACGCACAAGCAGTCGGCCATGCATGCTGCCACACATTCTGGCGCGCTCGTGGCCTTGCTCACCGCGTCGTACGTTATGTCTGCCCACTCCATGTTCGGCATGGACTTCACGAAGAAGTCTGCGGCGTCTTGTTGTTGCCCCCCCTTTACAGTCGCCGGCGCTGGAGTTCACCGTGCAACCGAGCTCCGCATTGCTCGCGTCGAGAAAATCGAACCCCGGCGGGCACAAACAGCTAGGCCGATCCTGGTCAAGGACACAGTAGTTGTTGTGCCCACAAACACCATGGACATCACATCGATCGGTGAGAGCGCTCCATACGACGGTGGTGGTATTGGTCGCACCGCCAGACACGGAGGTATGGCGGTACAAACGCAGAACTCCATCAGGATCAAGCGTGAGTCGGTAGTAGGCTTGCTCTCCCGCTTTTAAGGCCCCAGACCGTGTCAGGTTCTTGGTAAAGCTGCCATCGTTGTTCACCAGGTAGAGCAGGCCACTGGTATCAAGGCGTAAGATGAGGGTGAAACCCAAATCGAACGTCCCCGTGTTACAGTACGACGAGGCTGGGTCGTTCGGCGTGCTCATCGGGTACAACACCAGGTTGTCGTCCTCTTGCTGGTTGACGAGCCGGTACTTCCCTGCGGCCTTGTTGATGTCGGACAAGCTGGAGAAGAGCTGCGCCGCCGGCATGAGGTCCTGCCCGGCGACCAGGGTGTCCCTCGGGGACTCAAACGTCTGCCACACCACCGTGTCATCAGCGCCGAACAGCACAAAGTTGCTGTCATCGCGCATGGCACCTGTCACAGCCAGCCTTGACGGCTGCGCGACGGTCCTGTCATGGTCGCCCGCGCCGGTCCAGAGGAGACGGCCGTCGTCGGCGAGCCTTAGCATGCCGCGCGTTGCCGTGTCGTTGTGGTTTGCAGTCCACGTGATGGTTACGTTGGGCGCGGTGGCGAGCCAAACGCCAACAGCGAGGCCGCCTTCCGTGGCGTAGAAGCCGAAGGAGAAGCGGCCTGACGGGGACGACCGGCCGGCGCCTGCGTCGGCCTTGAGGGGGGACAGAGATGTGATGCCCGTTTGCGCGCATGAAAAGTCAAGGGAAACAAGCGTGGCTAGCGCTAAGCACAAGAGCAGATGCAAATGGTTGGCAGCCATGGAGCTATACTTGCTCGCTAAGTGCGTGGAGTACGATGATTGCACGTACTAGTAGCAGTACTAGCTACCAACCATTCAACAGGTCAATCGTGTTTTCTCAAGGAAGACGAGACTTGTTGTTGGGCGAAATATTCGTAGCTTCGACCATTCCATGGAAGAAAACGGACGACGGAACGTAGCTCCCGGTGATTAATCAAACTAGCAGAGAAGGCGTGCCGGCAGAGTGCAGACGATTGGATAGTGATACTACGGACTTTTTCTGTGCCTGTTGCCGGCCGCGACGCATAAAATAATGGCGCCGGCTATGGATAATAACCCGTGCTACGCGTCGGCCAGCTCCAAAGGGTTTTTTAGTTTCTTCCCTCGTTCTTCCGCCTCGCAGATCCTTGAAAGATTTTGTCCAGTCCTTTAGATATCTCAGGACTAGGCCAAACACCTGTTTCGTAGAAATCCAAGAGCATCTATAAACACTATAGCATTTCTACAATTCCACCGCCCCCACGGAACCGTAGATGTGATCACATTTAACTGCAAGTGTTTTTCTCGCACAGCCACCATCTCGCCGGTGACTTGAAATTAGTGATGGACAAATTAAACAAAGTTTTGACCTCTTTCCACATCAATCTAGCCACTACACATTCAAAAAACAGGTGAAACGCCGTTTCTATCTCAGTGCAATGCACACATTCTAGGGGTTCTGGCAGTCCTTTTTTTCTCAAATTATCACAAGTCATAATCTTGTTTTGAGAAAATAGCCAAAGCAACCCTTGAATCTTAGGTGGTACCTTAATGTTCCAGACCGCTGGCGGGAAAATGGGTTGCACCCCTCGAAAGTTAACTACAACATACATTGTTTTCGTGGAGTAAACCCCTTTAGTTTCATATTGCCAAATCAAAGAATCCTCATCTTGGCAAATTCTAGTCAACCTAAGAATATGAAACAAGTCAAACCACTGGGTCATAAGCTCATCAGTAAACGTTCTTCTGAACGAATATTTAAGCTCCTGCTCATCCCACAAATCAGCAATAGTCTTATATTTGGCATGGTAATACTCCCTTCGCTACACAATTTTGGGATCTTTATTTCTTAGCGAATGAGAAAATAAGACTATTGCTGATTTGTGGGATGGGCAGGAGCTTAAATGTTCGTTCAGGAGAACGTTTACTGATGAGCTTATGACCCAGTGGTCAAGGTTGGAAAAGGCGGTAGGCGTAAGCGAGACGGTTGGCCTTCGCTTAGTGCATAGGCGGTGCCTAAGCGCCCTAGGCGGTAATATAGTTTTTAATTGTAGTGTATTTGTGATTATTATATGGGTGTTGATATTAGTTCAGGGCATATAAATAAGTTAATTACCATCTAGTGCCATTGAAATATAACCCGTTTGGCATATCAGTGCAATATGTGGCATGGTTTCTTCCTTGGGTGGGCAATTCCTTATTTGCCTTACCTAGACCTCCATTTATGTCCTAGGCGAGGCGTTTGGCCATTGCCTAACGCCTAGGCATGCCTAAGCGTCTCCTAGGCACTGCCTTTTCCAACAGAGCCAGTGGTTTGACTTGGTTCACATTCTTAGGTTGACTAGAATTTGCCAAGATGAGGATTCTTTGATTTGGCAATATGAAACTAAAGGGGTTTACTCCACGAAAACAATGTATGTTGTAGTTAACTTTGGAGGGGTGCAACTTGGTAGCTAGTACTGCTACTAGTAACTGCAACCATCGTACTCTACGCAGTTAGCAAGCAAGTATAGATTGAGCCTTGTTAGCAGCTCACCACCCATGGCTGCTAACCATTTACATCCGCTCTTGTGCTTAGCGCTAGCCATGCTTGTTTCCCTCGACTTTTCATGCACGCAAACGGGCATCACATCTCGGTCCTCCCTCGAGGCCGCCACAGGCGCCAGCTGGTCGTCCCTGTCAGGCCGTTTCTCCTTCGGCTTCTATGCCACAGAAGGCGGCCTTGCGGTTGGCGTCTGGCTCGCCACCGTGCCCAACGTAACCATCACGTGGACAGCGAACCGCAACGACACGGGAACGGGCAGCACGTTAAGGCTCGCCGACGACGGCCGTCTCCTCTGGACTGGTGTCGGCGACCACGACAGGACCATCGCGCGGCCGTCAAGGTTGGCCGTGACAGGCGCCGTGCGCGATAACGGCAACTTTGTGATGTTCGTCACCGACGACGCAGTGGTGTGGCAGACGTTCGAGTCCCTGATGACACTCTGGTCGCCGGGCAGGAGCTCGTGCCCGCGGCGCAGCTCTTCTCCAGCGTGTCCGACACCAACAAGGCCGTCGGGAAGTACCGGCTCGCCAACCAGCAACTGGACGACAACCTGGTGTTGTACCCGGTGGGCATGCCAAACGACGCAGCCTCGTCATACTGGAACACGGGGACGTTCGATCTGGGTTTCACCCTCATCTTGCACCTTGATACCAATGGCCTACTCTATCAGGTGAACAACGATGGCAGCTTTACCAAGAACCTGGCAGTGACACAGCCCAGAGCCTTAAAAGCGGGAGAGCAAGCCTACTACCGACTCACGCTTGATCCTGATGGAGTTCTGCGTTTGTACCGTCATACCTTCGTGTCTGGCTCTGGCAATGCATCCAATACCGCCACCGTCGTTTGGAGCGCTCTGACCGATCGGTGCGATGTCCATGGCGTTTGCGGGCACAACAGCTATTGTATCCTCGACCAGGATCGGCCTAGCTGTTTGTGCCCGCCAGGGTTTGATTTGCACGGTGAACTCCAGCGGGCGACTGTAAATGGGGGCAACAACAAGATGCCGCAGAATTCTCTGTGAAGTTGATGCCAAACATGGAGTGGGCGGACATACCGTACAAGGTGGTGGGCAATGCCACAAGCAAGGCAGAATGCATGGCGGCATGCATGGCCGACTGCTTATGTGTTGCAGTGTTGCGTGACGCCGCCAAAGGCACGTGCAGCAAGCACTAGCTCCCTCTGTGGCACGGCCGCGCTGCAGGCAGATACACGTTGTTCGTCAAGACCGCGGGAGCAGCGACAGGCCGCAGAGGCACCCCCAGCAAACCCGTCGGGCGCACGACCATCAGCGTGTTGGTTTGCATCGGCATCCTGGCATCCATCGCGTTGTTGGCCTTCATTCCATCCGGGTTGTTGCTTCACGTGAAACGGAGGGCCGTGCTTCGAAACGTGGCACCCGCGAACGCAGACACTGACGGCGGCGAAGGCTTGGAGGAGGACGAGGAGGCGGCAACGCCCCTAAGGCCATACAGGTACCAGGAGCTAGAGCGCGCCACGTACTGCTTCGTGACCCGGTGGGCCGCGGCGCATTCGGCACAGTGTTCAAAGGCGCATTGCACAACAGCGAGCAGACTATCACCGTGAAGCGGCTGGAGAAGCTGGTGGAGGACGGCGAGCCGGAGTTCCAAAAAGAGTTGCGCGCCATCGGGCAGACGAGCCACCGCAACCTGGTACGTCTGCTCGGCTTCTGTCATGAGGGCGACAACCGCCTCCTGGTGTATGATGACCCACAAGTATATGGGATCAATCATAGTCCTTTCGATAAGTAAGAGTGTCGAACCCAACAAGGAGCAGAAAGAAATGACAAGTGGTTTTCAGCAAGGTATTTTCTACAAGCATTAAAATTATAAGTAATGAGTAGTTTGATAGCAAGATAATTTGTAATGAGCAAGTACCAATGATAGTAAAAAAATGCAGCAAGGTAGCCCAATCCTTTTGAGGCAAAGGACAGGCCAAAACGGTCTCTTATGATAAACAAAGCGTTCTTTAGGATGCACGTGAATTTCATAAAGTCACTTTCACCATGTTGGTTTGATTTGTATTCACTACTTTGATAATTTGATATGGGGTTAATTATCCTTTTGCCCTCAGTGGTGTCCATGTGCTCAGTTTTGCCCCTAGTCCATGCGCAACTACTATGATGAGGCCAAACGGCCAGATTTTAGTCCATTCCGTTTGCCGGCGTCAGTGGTTGTGGGTCCGCGGTTTACAAGTGGGACCGCGTGGACGTGGGTTCGGAGCTGACATGTGGGCCCGTGCAACAAAATCCTCAAATCATTCGTAGGGTTCTAGCCGGCCAAATCGACGCCCACTCTGCCCATCCACCGGCCGGCCGGCCAGCGCCGCTGACGGTGTCCTGAACTAGGAGGTACTCAACACGCCGTCTCCCGAACAGGTGTATCGGGCCAAGGACCCCCATGGGTGTTCACTACTGGGCCAGTTCGGACAACCCATGCCGCACACAAGAAAGACTCCACAAAACTTGACGCCCAAGACAAGAACTCTTCTAAAACCCTAGGCCTCCGGTGTCTTAAATAAACCGAGGCCAGGCTAGTCAATAGACAATCGCATATTCATTATAACAATCTCGTGGTAGATGTATGTACCCTGTACTATTCCATATATGAATACAATCAAAATCAGGACGTAGGGTTTTACCTTCATCAAAAGGGTCCGAACCTGGATAAAATCCCGTGTTCATGTTACCATCGCTCCTAGACGCCTAGCTTAGGACCCCTACTACAAACTACGCCGGATATAGAACCAACATTGATGTTTTCATTGAGAACCTGCTGGGCGATCGCCGCGGATCGGTGGGACGATTAGGTGATATTTTTTTTTTAGTTAGATTGGTTCCATATGAATTAGGTTCCTTGCAAATTAGCGTGGTCGACTCGCTTTTCTTTTCTCTGTTTTGTTTGTAGAATTTTTGGTGACCGAGCTTCGAAGGAACTCGGATGGCGGCTGTCGCTTCAACGGCCCCCAATTCGAGCTGTCCGTAAGCGCTGACGTACATGGCCGCGGCAGCAAACCGAAGACGATTCCCAGGCCGATTTGATCCAAGGGATCGTGGAGCAACTCGGCTGGTGACCGGTGGAACTACTCGTGAGAATTACAGCATGTAGCTCGAGAAGATGCCCTGCATCAACATACGTCTGGAAACAGCGATCCGCCGGTGGGCTAGTTCCTCCACCACGTGAAGCGTCAGGAAAGCTAATTGAGCTCGTGTATTAATACCATTAGTCTAAAGCGCAGCACGGTCTTCAATAATTGAATAGTGCATCTTTGCTTTGCTTTACTAGTTCACGTGAAGGAACTTTTTTTAAAGAAGAAGGATAATCCCCGGTCTCTGCATCTGGAAGATGCATACGGCCACTTTATTGATTATTCTTAAGGACCTTACAAAGTGTTACAACAATAAGTCTGAATCCACCATCTAGGCAACATATGCCGCTACTCCTATCCATATGATGAAGGGTTGTTAGCTGAGCCACTACCCAGACCACTCACCTAATCCTAACATCATAAGTCGGAATTCCCAGCCTAGCCACATACCGGGTCTGGGGTATAAACCGGTCTGACGCAGTCACAGGTGTCGTCTCCACCATCTTCCACTGGTCCATCTCTAAGCAGATTGAGCTGCCAACCTTGGCAGGCTCCTCCGCCATCAACGCCACCATGACGCCAAATGACGACCACCACCTACGCTAGAACATCGCCAAGCAAATGGAGCGCTACCACAAGATGAAGATCAGCGGTAGAATAGATAAAAGGCCGCACACATTGCCGCCGCCAAACACCTCACACGCACCACAAAGCGCCCACTATGCTTCCGGGAACTCCAGGCGACGCCTTCAAGAAGGAACGCGACGAACGTACGACGCCGTCGCCCGCAAGGGAAACTAGAGCTTTCGCCCAAATGAAGAGCACAGTGAGAAACGGGATAGGACCTCGATAAGGCCTCCAAAAAGGAAACCGACGCCCATAAGGCGCCGCCATTGTCGTGGCCTCCGCCGACGGCCAAGGGTTTTCCCCGATCCCGCCCTCGTCCCATCCACCCGGCCAAAGACCTGGCCAGGGGAGCGCATGCAGCCGGAGAAGGCGTTGGACATCTTTGAAGCAGGCATGCCGGGTGACGGGGCACCCCGACCCACCCGTAGTAGACGACCACCGAGACCTCGCCACCCGCACAGCCGAAGTCGCGGACCACCAGCTCCCACGGCCGTCACCCGTCAAGAGGCCACGCCGTCCACACCGCTCGAGGCCGCCGCCCCGGCATCCACCCACCGCGCACATCCCGTGAAAACACGAAGAACGACCCACACTGCCGCCACCAGGGAGACCACAGCGCGAGGCACCCAAGCCGGGCGACGAGGCAGGGCCGCACCGGCCAGATCCGGGTGGATCCGGCGATCCCCGGCCCACCAGCCGCCAGAGAGGAGCCGGCCCCGATCCAGGACCGAGCCGGCCTGATCTGGCAGTCGGACCTTCCCAGGAGACCCCCACACCGGATCGGGAGGAGGGCTAGCGACAACTTCAACGACCGACGGCCGCCACAGAGGGCCTGCGTCGGCGGCCACCAGGAGCTGGGGAGGCGGGCGGCGGCGTCTGATGCGGGGTGGGGGCGCCTCCAACATCGAGGCGGGTGCGCGGGAACCCCCCCCCCCCCCCCCCCACCCCCCCCCCCCCCCCCCGCTGCCTACCGCCGCACGGGCGGCTGTCGGCGGCGGCGGGGGAGGAGGAGGGGAGGCGGGGGAAACCGGCGGGCGGCTAGGGTTTCGCCCCCAAATCGCCCGGAGCAGACGACGCAGGGGCAGGAGGGGACAAAAGAACAAAGTTAGACGATGTTATATAAACTTAATTGTAATCTCAATGGCATCCCGTGAAGGAATCTAATGTTTGATCTTTGTTGTTCTTCATCAATTGCTCGTGCATACACTGCTGAGAGATCAAACCGGCTCAATCGAACTGGCTGCTGTACAGGAGACAATCGATCCTACATCGATCTAACTACAGCATGATGCGTAAAAGTCCGTTGCTCTGTCCATCGCAACCACGGAGGACAATGCCAGGTTTTACTTTTCCTAACTGTCCGTTTACAACGTAAATTTATTTTACGTAAAATGTTTTTTGTTGGTTTCTACCGCATTATTTCTTGCAGCCATATTTTGAGACAGCACATGTATATGGCGTTCTAGGTCTACTTGGTCTGACCTAGCGCACCTACTTCGGGCAAAATTGACAAATTTGACCTTAAAGCAAAAATATTTCACAAATTAAATTGTTTTTGAAAATATTTCACATTGCTGATCTTTTTGTGTAGCGCCCGACAATAAGACGCTGCACTCTATTGTGCAACTCCTTACAGCTAGGCGATGCACAGTGTAGTGCAACTCCTTAAAGCTAGGCGCTGCACAGTGTGACGCCTAAGTGTTAGGCGTTGCACAGTAGAGTGCAGCGCCTTGCTGTCAGGCGCTGCACATTAAAGGTCAGCCGTGTGAAATACTTTCAAGAACAGTTTAGTTTGTGAAATAGTTTCGATCTAAGGTCAAATTTGTGCCTTTAGCCCGTGGCTGCAACTTCACGCGGACAGACTATCCAAAGCCTAATTTTCTCTCCAGAATCGCTATGTGCACTAGGAGATTATTAGGGAGATTCAACTTTTTTCTCCCTTTTTCTTCCTTATTTAATTATAAGTCTTGAGGAAATAGACTACTTTAATAAGCAGTTTGTCTTCGGATACGTATGCTACTAATTATTCTCTAATTTTTTGAGGTCTGAACATTGTGCAAACTTGTTTTGAGAGGTGCCGTTCATTGTTAAGGGAGCTCCTCCGCGCCGCTCCGACATGGCTATCTTCTCGACAGTTCAGTTTGTTGTGCGCCGACTGATGGACACCTCGTGCGTGACATGGCCTGCATTATAAATTTGGGTTTCGTCACGCCATCAACACATTGCCTGGACACCATCAGTAGGCAATACGTCCGATCCAGGTTGCGCGGTGGCCACCTGCTGCACATCTAAAAAAATAATCCAAACAGCGGCAAACCAGCCGAGGAGATGGCACAGTACCATGCACAACATGCACCTGAGGCCGACGAGAGTTCGGCTCAGCGCGGCAACAGGGAGATTTGTTCTTTCCTTTTCTCTATTATTTAATTAAGTTGGGAGGCCATCTATCCTTTTCACTAATGGTCTCTTTTTCATGTGCTTCTCTGATGCAATTAGCACTACCAGTTGCTTCACGACCATCGAGATTGGATTGATGCGACAAGCAGCTTATGTGGTACCTACCACATGAAGTTGCATGAGTACTTCGGGGGCGTCTCTTTCACAACAATTGCTACATGTGGATTAGGCCAACAGTCACCGCACTGACCGACACCTCCGCAAATGAGTTCGGATCATACTAGGCCGATGTTGTCGCCCCGCGCATGCCGACCTGCATCGATGGGTTCGCGCTGCCACTCCATCGAACCAACCCTGGCGCACAGGCCAAACATACCTCATGATTCGCTTTGCATATATTAATTATGCAATTTTTTCTTTCAATTTTTTTGTTTGCACTGTTTTATGTGTGCAGGTGGTCGATCTTGACTGTGTTACGCGGTCACTTCGGTGTGCATGAGACTTCAGCATCCGCCGATCACAGCTTCGCCATGTTAACTGGACCGAGAACTTCATCTCGCCACATCGGCCGCGCAGCGTCGTCGCTTCATCAAACTGACGTCCACCATGCCGAACTGGTCGACTGGCGTGGTGGCTTCATTGTCACCTTGCCGACCAACTCCGCCAGATCAGCTAGACTGGGGGCTTCGCCTTACCACATCGGCCGAGTCGTGTCACTATTCTGGGGTGCCGAGCTCCTTGCTCGGACACCTCGGGCTTGGGGGCTGGAACCTCGGCCATGCCGAGGACTGCGAACCTTGTCGAATCTGTCACAGATCAATGGGCGTCTTCGTCCTGCCACAGGCCCAAATCGCGTCATCAACACCGAACACATTAACCAGCTAAGTCGCTTCCATGCTCAAAAACTTTCAGTTTTAACTTTTGTTCGGTTCGACCAAGCATTATCCTTTTTTGGCAAAAAGTTGTTTGTGAAAACTACCTTGTCAAAACTTTGTTTGTGACACACAAATTCAAATACTCTGTTTACTTGGGGGCTTCCTTTATGAAGCCTTTCCTCTTGCATATGATTATACTTGTATGACTTCGTTCCTTGTTTGTGTATTACGCCACAATATGCACCATATTGACTTAAGTGTTCCGCAAGCTCGATTGCCTTGCTCCTGTGTTTACCCCTACGTTCCCGATTGTTCGGCTAGGGAGTAAAGGGAGCACCTCTGCGATTGTCACGATTGAGTCATCCGAGCTCGGACCTCGGAATGGGTGAAGCCGAAAGCTAGCACTCTTATTGTTTTCAATCATGGTCGGCACACAACGGAACTCATGAATACAAAAAATCTATTGCACAAGTCTCATAGTAGCAATGAGCAACCGAAGAAAGGTATCGGTGGAGGTACTATTTTCTTCGAAGATGCTTCTTACACTTCGTCAGTAATATAGTATAAGTTCCCTGATTGCGCTTTGTCTGTTACAGCCTTATGACATGATTGCCTGGTTATCGGAAACACCGTCGATATTCTCGACAGGTGGAGTACATAACACTTTTCGGCCCTTGGCCGAAGAGGAAGAAGCCGACGGTCGGTTAAGACGCATTTAAAGTTCGGGTGAACACAAATATGATAGAAGTACTTCGGTACATACACCCATTATAGATAAAATTCTTTTACCCAAATCACTTGGGGGCTCTTAAATTAATATGAGCAGTTTTCTTCTTAGTCGTTGCAAAATCTTTTTCTAACACTCATTTATCGACTCAGGTGTATGATCAATAGCCGGGTAGCCTGGTTTCTCTCTAAAGCCGCTCACGTTTAGTTCGCTAAACTGGCCTGAGAAACACTCCGCCTTTGGGATAGGGAGGTTAAAGCCGAAGGCTGACCCACTTGAAGTCTAGAGATCGGTTTGTCATGTCAAAGCACGATGGAAGAAGCAGGGCATTCTCTTGGTTGAGGTGTTCGGCGTGAAACTCTTTTCTAAAACTACAGTTCGACATCTTTTCTGCCGAACCCCACCTCGGTATTGTCAAAACATACATGAGAGTTGAACTAGTTCTCGAGGAGGTACGATCCTAGGGTCGGCCATTTTGCCCAACCCAATTCCCGGGGGGCTACTGCATTGACGATCCAATGCAGACAATTTAAGTGCAAATATAGTTTTCAAGGAGATTATGATCCTCAGGTTGGTCGGCCGCACCCAACCTGAGTCTCAGGGACTTTGCACACCACTTTTTGTGTCCCGAAGTATTCTACCGAGCTAGGAGTTGATCCTTAGGCCGATTTTGGGAATCAACCTGAGTCTCAGGGGCTACTGGGATCAGCGGTCTTATGTCATCCTTCAGGTGCATCTCGGGGTTTAGACCGATACACACCTTGAGGGCTACTGGCTATATATCTCGACAGAGAATAAATTACACCAATCAAAAATATTGACAAAAAATCGGCCCGCAGTCGGGGTGGTGCACCACCTCGGAAGCAGTCCGGCATAAAGCTCGGGCGCCAGTGGCTGGCTCCATAGAGGGCATTTCCGACATTAAGCTCGGCTAAACTCCTTCAACTTTTTTGATCCAAGGTGATCTATGACACCTCGGATATAGTCCGGCGTTGGAGCTTGGACATAGTCCAGCGTTGGAGCTGGGACCTAGTCCGGCGTTGGAGCTTGGACATAGTCCAGCGTTGGAGCTGGGACCTAGTCCGGCGTTGGAGCTTGGACATAGTCTAGCGTTGGAGCTCGGATGCAGTTCGGCGTTGGAGCTCGGCTGCAAAAGATACCTCAAATGCAGTCCGCCGTTGGAGCTCGGACGCAGAGGACGCTGCCACCCGGGAACAACTTCAAACCCGAGGTGTGGCATAAAAATAACAAGGCATTGATAAAGGTCGGAAACTTAAAAGGGCTCCTCGGATACCCGATGCGTAAACTCTTCGGATGAACTTCGGCGATCCTCAAGATCGAAGATGAGAAGATTTGTTGAACCGGTTTTCAAGACCGATGACCGAAGACGAATAACAGTTCGGAAGAATCGAGGAGCGTCCCCAACTTGAAGACCGGTTCAGGGGGCTGCTGTCGGTGTCCTGGACTAGGGGGTACTCAACACGTCGTCTCCCGAACAAGTGTATCGGGCCGAGGACCCCCATGGTGGTTCACTACTGGGCCAATTCGGACAACCCATGCCGCACACAAGGAAGACTCCACAAAACTTGGCGCCCAAGACAAGGACTCTCCTAAAACCCTAGGCCTCCGGTGTCTTATATAAACCGAGGCCAGGCTAGTCAATAGACAATCTCATATTCATTATAAAAATCTCGTGGTAGATGTATGTACCCTGTACTATCCCCCATATGAATACAATCAAAAGCAGGACGTAGGGTTTTACCTCCATCAAGAGGGCCCGAACCTGGGTAAAATCCCATGTCCATGTTACCATCGCTCCTAGACGCCTAGCTTAGGATCCCTACTATGAGATACGCCGGATATAGAACTGACAGCCGCCGCCTGCGCCGCAGCCAGTGTTGGGGAACGTTGCAGAAAACAAAAAATTTCCTACGGTTTCACCAAGATCCATCTATGAGTTCATCTAGCAACGAGTGATCGGATGCATCTACATACCTTTGTAGATCGCGAGCGGAAGCGTTCAAAGAACGGGGATGATGTAGTCGAACACGACGTGATCCAAATCACCGGAGATCCTAGCACCGAACGGACGGCACCTCCGCGTTCAACACAGGTACGGTCAGCGTAACGTCTCCTTCTTCTTGACCCAGCAAGAGGGAAGGAGAGGTTGAGGAAGATGGCTCCAGCAGCAGCACGACGGCGTGGTGGTGATGGAGCTGCAGTACTCCGTCAGGGCTTCGCCAAGCACTATGAAGGAGGAGGAGGTGTTGGAGAGGGAGAAGGAGGCAACCAAAGGCGTGGATGAAAATCCCTCCTTCCCCCACTATGTATAGGAGGGCCAAGGGGGGCACCGGCCCTAGGAGATCCAATCTCCTAGGGGGGCGACGGCCAAGGGAGGTATCCCTCCCCCCCAAGGCACCTAGGAGGTGCCTTCCACTAGTGGGACTCTTCCCTTTTGGAAACCCTAGGCGCATGGGCCCTTTGGGGCTGGTGCCCTTGGCTCATGTAGGCCAAGGCGCACCCCCTTACAGCCCATGTGGCCCCCGGGGCAGGTGGACCCACCCGGTGGACCCCCGGGACCCTTCCGGTGGTCCCGGTACAATATCGGTGACCCCGAAACTTGTCCCGATGGCCGAAACAGCACTTCCTATATATAATTCTTTACCTACGGACCATTCCGGAACTCCTCGTGACGTCTGGGATCTCATCCGGGACTCCGAACAACATTCGGGTTACTGCATATACATATCCCTACAACCCTAGCGTCACCGAACCTTAAGTGTGTAGACCCTACGGGTTCGGGAGATATGTAGACATGACCTAGACGACTCTCCGGCCAATAACCAACAGCGGGATCTGGATACCCATGTTGGCTCCCGCATACTCCACGATGATCTCATCGGATGAACCACGATGTCGAGGATTCAAGCAACCCCGTATACAATTCCCTTTGTCAATCGGTATGTTACTTGCCCGAGATTCGATCGTCGGTATCCCAATACCTCGTTCAATCTCGTTACCGGCAAGTCACTTTACTCGTACCGTAATGCATGATCCCGTGACCAGACACTTGGTCACTTTGAGCTCATTATGATGATGCATTACCGAGTGGGCCCAGTGATACCTCTCCGTCATACGGAGTGACAAATCCCAGTCTTGATCCGTGTCAACCCAACAGACACTTTCGGAGATACCCGTAGTATACCTTTATAGTCACCCAGTTACGTTGTGACGTTTGGCACACCCAAAGCACTCCTACGGTATCCGGGAGTTACACGATCTCATGGTCTGAGGAAAAGATACTTGACATTGGAAAACTCTTGCAAACGAACTACACGATCTTATGCTATGTTTAGGATTGGGTCTTGTCCATCACATCATTCTCCTAATGATGTGATCTCGTTATCAATGACATCCAATGTCCATAGTCAGGAAACCATGACTATCTGTTGATCAACGAGCTAGTCAACTAGAGGCTTTACTAGGGACATGTTGGTGTCTATTATTCACACATGTATTACGATTTCCGGATAATACAATTATAGCATGAATAAAGACAATTATCATGAAAAGGAAAATATAATAATAATGCTTTTATTATTGCCTCTAGGGCATATTTCCAACAGTCTCCCACTTGCACTAGAGTCAATAATCTAGTTACATTGTGATGAATCGAACACCCATGGAATTCTGGTGTTGATCATGTTTTGCCCTAGGGAGAGGTTTAGTCAACGGATCTGCTATATTCAGGTCCGTATGTACTTTACAAATCTCTATGTCTCCATCTTGAACATTTTCACGAATGGAGTTGAAGCGACGCTTGATGTGCCTTGTCTTCTTGTGAAACCTGGGCTCCTTGCAAGAGCAATAGCTCCATGTTGTCACAGAAGAGCTTGATCGGCCCCGACGCATTGGGTATGACTCCTAGGTCGGTGATGAACTCCTTCACCCAAATTGCTTCATGCGCTGCCTCCGAGGCTGCCATGTACTCCTCTTCACATGTAGATCCCGCCACGACGCTCTGCTTGCAACTGCACCAGCTTACTGCCCCACCATTCAAAATATACACGTATCCGGTTTGTGACTTAGAGTCATCCAGATCTGTGTCGAAGCTAGCGTCGACGTAACCCTTTACGACGAGCTCTTCGTCACCTCCATAAACGAGATATTTCCTTAGTCCTTTTCAGGTACTTCAGGATATTCTTGACCGCTGTCCAGTGTTCCTTGCCGGGATTACTTTGGTACCTTCCTACCAAACTTACGGCAAGGTTTACATCAGGTCTGGTACACAGCATGGCATACATAATAGAACCTATGGCTGAGGCATAGGGGATGACGCTCATCTCTTCTATATCTTCTGCCGTGGTCGGACATTGAGCTGAGCTCAATTTCACACCTTGCAACACAGGCAAGAACCCCTTCTTAGACTGATCCATATTGAACTTCTTCAATATCTTATCAAGGTATGTGCTTTGTGAAAGACCTATGAGGCGTCTTGATCTATCTCTATAGATCTTGATGCCTAATATATAAGCAGCTTCTCCAAGGTCCTTCATTGAAAAACTCTTATTCAAGTAGGCCTTGATGCTGTCCAAGAGTTCTATATCATTTCCCATCAAAAGTATGTCATCTACATATAGTATGAGAAATGCTACAGAGCTCCCACTCACTTTCTTGTAAACGCAGGCTTCTCCATAAGTCTGCGTAAACCCAAACGCTTTGATCATCTCATCAAAGCGAATGTTCCAACTCCGAGATGCTTGCACCAGCCCATAAATCGAGCGTTGGAGCTTGCACACCTTGTTAGCATTCTTAGGATCGACAAAACCTTCCGGCTGCATCATATACAATTCTTCCTTAAGGAAACCATTAAGGAATGCCGTTTTGACGTCCATTTGCCATATCTCATATCATAGAATGCGGCAATTGCTAACATGATTCGAACGGACTTAGCTTCGCCTACCGGTGAGGAAAGTCTCATCGTAGGTAACCCTTGAACTTGTCGATAACCTTAGCGACAAGCCTAGCTTATAGATGGTCACATTACATCCGCGTCTGTCTTCTTCTTAAAGATCCATTTATTTTCTATGCTCGCCGCTCAACGCAAGTCAGTCAAGTCATTACTTCGTTTTCTACATGGATCCTATCTCGGATTTCATGGCTTCTAGCCATTTGTCGGAATCTGGGGCCCGCATCGCTTCTTCATAGTTCGAAGGTTCACCGTTGTCTAACAACATGGTTCCAAGACAGGGTTGCCGTACCTCTGGTTGCGGAAACGTGTCCTTGTGGACCTTCGAAGTTCAGTAGACTTGATCAGAAGTTTTGATCATCATCATTAACTTCCTCTCTAGTGGTGTAGGCATCTCAGGAACATTTTCTTGAGTTGTGCCATTTTCCGGTTCAAGAGGTAACACTTCTTCAAGTTCTACTTTCCTCCTACTTACTTCTTTCGAGAGAAACTCTTTCTCTAGAAAGAATCCATTCTTGGCAACAAAGATCTTGCCTTCGGATCTGAGGTAGAAGGTATACCCAACAGTTTCTTTAGGGTATCCTATGAAGACGCATTTTTCCGACTTGGGTTCGAGCTTTTCAGGTTGAAGTTTCTTGACATAAGCATCGCATCCCCAAACTTTTAGAAACGACAGCTTAGGTTTCTTCCCAAACCATAATTCAAACGGTGTCGTCTCAACGGATTTCGACGGAGCCCTATTTAAAGTGAATGCGGCAGTCTCTAAAGCATAGCCCCAAAAAGATAGCGGTAAATCGGTAAGAGACATCATAGATCGTACCATATCTAATAGAGTGCGATTACGACGTTCGGACACACCATTACGCTGAGGTGTTCCAGGCGGCGTGAGTTGTGAAACTATTCCACATTTTCTTAAGTGTGTGCCAAATTCGTGACTCAAGTATTCTCCTCCACGATCTGATCGTAGAAACTTGATTTTCCTGTCACGTTGATTCTCAACCTCACTCTGAAATTCCTTGAACTTTTCAAAGGTTTCAGACTTGTGTTTCATTAAGTAGATATACCCATATCTACTCAAGTCATCAGTGAGGGTGAGAACATAACGATAGCCACCGCGAGCCTCAACACTCATTGGACCGCACACATCAGTATGTATGATTTCCAATAAGTTGGTTGCTCGCTCCATTGTTCCTGAGAACGGAGTCTTGGTCATTTTACCCATGAGGCATGGTTCGCACGTGTCAAATGATTCATAATCAAGAGACTCTAAAAGTCCATCTGCATGGAGCTTCTTCATGCGTTTGACACCTATGTGACCAAGGCGGCAGTGCCACAAGTATGTGGTACTATTATTATCAACTTTACATCTTTTGGTACTCACATTATGAACATGTGTAGTATTACGTTCGAGATTCATTAAGAATAACCATTCACCATAGGAGCATGACCATAAAACATTCTCTCATATAAATAGTGAAGGAAATATGCCCTAGAGGCAATAATAAAGTTATTATTTATTTCCTTATGATCATGATAAATGTTTATTATTCATGCTAGAATTGGATTAACCGGAAACATAATACATGTGTGAATACATAGACAAACAAAGTGTCACTAGTATGCCTCTACTTGACTAGCTCGTCAATCAAAGATGGTTATGTTTCCTAACCATGAACAATGAGTTGTTACTTGATTAACGAGGTCACATCATTAGTTGAATGATCTGATTGACATGACCCATTCCATTAGCTTAGCACCCGATCGTTTAGTATGTTGCTATTGCTTTCTTCATGACTTATACATGTTCCTATAACTATGAGATTATGCAACTCCCGTTTGTCGGAGGAACACTTTGGGTACTACCAAACGTCACAACGTAACTGGGTGATTATAAAGGAGTACTACAGGTGTCTCCAAAGGTACATGTTGGGTTGGCATATTTCGAGATTAGGATTTGTCACTCCGATTGTTGGAGAGGTATCTCTGGGCCCTCTCAGTAATGCACATCACATAAGCCTTGCAAGCATTACAAATAATATGTTAGTTGTGAGATGATGTATTACAGAACGAGTAAAGAGACTTGCCGGTAATGAGATTGAACTAGGTATTGGATACCGACGATCGAATCTTGGGCAAGTAACATACCGATGACAAAGGGAACAACGTATGTTGTTATGCGGTCTGACCGATAAAGATCTTCGTAGAATATGTAGGAGCCAATATGGGCATCCAGGTCCCGCTATTGGTTATTGACCGGAGACGTGTCTCGGTCATGTCTACATTGTTCTCGAACCCGTAGGGTCCGCACGCTTAAGGTTACGATGACAGTTATATTATGAGTTTATGCATTTTGATGTACCGAAGATTGTTCGGAGTCCCGGATGTGATCACGGACATGACGAGGAGTCTCGAAATGGTCGAGACATAAAGATTGATATATTGGAAGCCTATATTTGGATATCGGAAGTGTTCGGGGTGAAATCGGGATTTTACCGGAGTACCAGGAGGTTACCGGAACCCCCCGGGAGCTAAATGGGCCATGATGGGCCTTAGTGGAAAAAGAAGAGGCAGCCCTACATGGGCTGCGCGCCTCCCCCTTCCCCTAATCCTATTAGGACTAGGAGAGGTGGCCGGCCCCCTCTCTCTCTTTTCCCCCTCCGCGAATCCTATTCCAACTAGGATTGGGGGGGATCCTACTCCCAGAGGGAGTAGGACTCTCCTGGCGCGCCACACGCTTGGCCGGCCAGCCTCCCCCCTCTACTCCTTTATATACTGAGGTAGAGGCACCCCAGAAACACACAAGTTGATCCACGTGATCTATTCCTTAGCCGTGTGCGGTGCCCCCTGCCACCATATTCCTCGATAATACTGTAGCGGAGTTTAGGCGAAGCCCTGCTGCTGTAGTTCATCAAGATCGTCACCACGCCGTCGTGCTGACGGAACTCTTCCCCGACACTTTGCTGGATCGGAGTCCGGGGATCGTCATCGAGCTGAACGTGTGCTCGAACTCGGAGGTGCCGTAGCTTCGGTGCTTGATCGGTTGGATCGTGAAGACGTACGACTACTTCCTCTACGTCGTGTCAGCGCTTCCGCAGTCAGTCTGCGTTGGGTACGTAGACAACACTCTCCCATCTCGTTGCTATGGATCACATGATCTTGCGTGTGCGTAGGAATTTTTTTGAAATTACTACGAAACCCAACAGTGGCATCCGAGCCTAGGTTATTTATGTTGATGTTATATGCACGAGTAGAACACAAGTGAGTTGTGGACGATATAAGTCATACTGCCTACCAGCATGTCATACTTTGGTTCGGCGGTATTGTTGGACGAGACGACCCGGACCAACCTTACGCGTACGCTTACGCGAGACCGGTTCCCTCGACGTGCTTTGCACATAGATGGCTTGCGGGCGACTGTCTCTCCAACTTTAGTTGAACTGAGTGTGGCTACGCCCGGTCCTTGCAAAGGTTAAAACGGAGTCTATTTGACAAACTATCGTTGTGGTTTTGATGCATAGGTGAGATTGGTTCTTACTTAAGCCCGTAGCAGCCACGTAAAACTTGCAACAACAAAGTAGAGGACGTCTAACTTGTTTTTGCAGGGCATGTTGTGATGTGATATGGTCAAGGCATGATGCTGAATTTTATTGTATGAGATGATCTCGGCAACTGGCAGGAGCCATATGGTTGTCGTTTTATTGTATGCAATGCAATCGCGATGTAATGCTTTACTTTATTACTAAACGGTAGTGATAGTCATGGAAGCATAAGATTGGCGAGACGACAACGATGCTACGATGGAGATCAAGGTGTCGCGCCGGTGACGATGGTGATCATGACGGTGCTTCGGAGATGGAGATCACAAGCACAAGATGATGATGGCCATATCATATCACTTAAATTGATTGCATGTGATGTTTATCTTTTTTATGCATCTTATCTTGCTTTGATTGACGGTAGCATTATAAGATGGTCTCTCACTAAATTATCAAGAAGTGTTCTCCCTGAGTATGCACCGTTGCCAAAGTTCGTCGTGCCCAGACACCACGTGATGATCGGGTGTGATAAGCTCTACGTCCATCTACAACGGGTGCAAGCCAGTTTTTGCACATACAGAATACTCAGGTTAAACTTGACGAGCCTAGCATATGTAGATATGGCCTCGGAACACGGAGACCGAAAGGTCGAGCGTGAATCATATAGTAGATATGATCAACATAAACGATGTTCACCATTGAAAACTACTCCATCTCACGTGATGATCGGTTATGGTTTAGTTGATTTGGATCACGTAATCACTTAGAAGATTAGAGGGATGTCTATCTAAGTGGGAGTTCTTTAGTAATATGATTAATTGAACTTAAAATTTATCATGAACTTAGTCCCTGATAGTATCTTGCTTGTTTATGTTGATTGTAGATAGATGGCTCGTGCTGTTGTTCCGTTGAATTTTAATGCGTTCCTTGAGAAAGCAAAGTTGAAAGATGATGGTAGCAATTACACGGACTGGGTCCGTAACTTGAGGATTATCCTCATTGCTGCTCAGAAGAATTACGTCCTGGAAGCACCGCTGGGTGCCAGGCCTGCTGCTGGAGCAACACCAGATGTTATGAACGTCTGGCAGAGCAAAGCTGATGACTACTCGATAGTTCAGTGTGCCATGCTTTACGGCTTAGAATCGGGACTTCAACGACGTTTTGAACGTCATGGAGCATATGAGATGTTCCAGGAGTTGAAGTTAATATTTCAAGCAAATGCCCGGATTGAGAGATATGAAGTCTCCAATAAGTTCTATAGCTGCAAGATGGAGGAGAACAGTTCTGTCAGTGAGCATATACTCAAAATGTCTGGGTATAATAATCACTTGATTCAATTGGGAGTTAATCTTCCGGATGATTGCGTCATTGACAGAATTCTCCAATCACTGCCACCAAGCTACAAAAGCTTCGTGATGAACTATAATATGCAAGGGATGAACAAGACTATTCCCGAGCTCTTCGCAATGCTGAAAGCTGCGGAGGTAGAAATCAAGAAGGAGCATCCAGTGTTGATGGTTAACAAGACCACTAGTTTCAAGAAAAAGGGCAAAGGGAAGAAGAAGGGGAACTTCAAAAAGAACGGCAAGCAAGTTTTTGCTCAAGAGAAGAAACCCAAGTCTGGACCTAAGCCTGAAACTGAGTGCTTCTACTGCAAGCAGACTGGTCACTGGAAGCGGAACTGCCCCAAGTATTTGGCGGATAAGAAGGATGGCAAGGTGAACAAAGGTATATGTGATATACATGTTATTGATGTGTACCTTACTAGAGCTCGCAGTAGCACCTGGGTATTTGATACTGGTTCTGTTGCTAATATTTGCAACTCGAAACAGGGACTACGGAATAAGCGGGCACTGGCAAAGGACGAGGTGACGATGCGCGTGGGAAACGGTTCCAAAGTCGATGTGATCGCGGTCGGCACGCTACCTCTACATCTACCTTCGGGATTAATATTAGACCTAAATAATTGTTATTTTGTGCCAGCGTTGAGCATGAACATTATATCTGGATCTTGTTTAATGCGAGACGGTTATTCATTTAAATCAGAGAATAATGGTTGTTCTATTTATATGAGTAATATCTTTTATGGTCATGCACCCTTGAAGAGTGGTCTATTCTTATTGAATCTCGATAGTAGTAATACACATATTCATAATGTTGAAGCCAAAAGATGCAGAGTTGATAATGAAAGTGCAACTTATTTGTGGCACTGTCGTTTAGGTCATATCGGTGTAAAGCGCATGAAGAAACTCCATACTGATGGACTTTTGGAACCACTTGATTATGAATCACTTGGTACTTGCGAACCGTGCCTCATGGGCAAGATGACTAAAACACCGTTCTCCGGTACTATGGAGAGAGCAACAAATTTGTTGGAAATCATACATACCGATGTATGTGGTCCGATGAATATTGAGGCTCGTGGCGGATATCGTTATTTTTCTCACCTTCACAGATGATTTAAGCAGATATGGATATATCTACTTAATGAAACATAAATCTGAAACATTTGAAAAGTTCAAAGAATTTCAGAGTGAAGTTGAAAATCATCGTAACAAGAAAATAAAATTTCTACGATCTGATCGTGGAGGAGAATATTTGAGTTACGAGTTTGGTGTACATTTGAAAAACTGTGGAATAGTTTCGCAACTCACGCCACCCGGAACACCACAGCGTAATGGTGTGTCCGAACGTCGTAATCGTACTTTACTAGATATGGTGCGATCTATGATGTCTCTTACAGATTTACCGCTATCATTTTGGGGTTATGCTTTAGAGACGGCCGCATTCACGTTAAATAGGGCACCATCAAAATCCGTTGAGACGACGCCTTATGAACTATGGTTTGGCAAGAAACCAAAGTTGTCGTTTCTTAAAGTTTGGGGCTGCGATGCTTATGTGAAAAAACTTCAACCTGATAAGCTCGAACCCAAATCGGAGAAATGTGTCTTCATAGGATACCCAAAGGAGACTGTTGGGTACACCTTCTATCACAGATCCGAAGGCAAGACATTCGTTGCTAAGAATGGATCCTTTCTAGAGAAGGAGTTTCTCTCGAAAGAAGTGAATGGGAGGAAAGTAGAACTTGACGAGGTAACTTTACCTGCTCCCTTACTGGAAAGTAGTACATCACAGAAAACTGTTTCAGTGACACCTACACCAGTTAGTGAGGAAGCTAATGATAATGATCATGAAACTTCAGATCAAGATACTAATGAACCTCGTAGATCAACTAGAGTAAGATCCGCACCAGAGTGGTACGGTAATCCTATTCTGGAAGTCATGCTACTAGATCATGATGAACTTACGAACTATGAAGAAGCGATGGTGAGCCCAGATTCCGCAAAGTGGCTTGAAGCCATGAAATCTGAGATGGGATCCATGTATGAGAACAAAGTATGGACTTTGGTTGACTTGCCCGATGATCGGCAAGCAATTGAGAATAAATGGATCTTTAAGAAGAAGACTGACGCTGATGGTAATGTTACTGTCTACAAAGCTCGACTTGTCGCAAAAGGTTTTCGGCAAGTTCAAGGGATTGACTACGATGAGACCTTCTCACCCGTAGCGATGCTTAAGTCCGTCCGAATCATGTTAGCGATTGCCGCATTTTATGATTATGAAATTTGGCAGATGGATGTCAAAACTGCATTCCTGAATGGATTTCTGGAAGAAGAGTTGTATATGATGCAACCGGAAGGTTTTTTCGATCCAAAGGGAGCTAACAAAGTGTGCAAGCTCCAGCGATCCATTTATGGACTGGTGCAAGCCTCTCGGAGTTGGAATAAATGTTTTGATAGTGTGATCAAAGCATTTGGTTTTATACAGACTTTCGGAGAAGCCTGTATTTACAAGAAAGTGAGTGGGAGCTCTGTAGCATTTCTGATATTATATGTGGATGACATATTATTAATTGGAAATGATATAGAATTTCTGGATAGCATAAAGGGATACTTGAATACAAGTTTTTCAATGAAAGACCTCGGTGAAGCTGCTTACATATTAGGTATTAAGATCTATAGAGATAGATCAAAATGCTTAATTGGACTTTCACAAAGCACATACCTTGACAAAGTTTTGAAAAAGTTCAAAATGGATCAAGCAAAGAAAGGGTTCTTGCCTGTGTTACAAGGTGTGAAGTTGAGTAAGACTCAATGCCCAACCACTGCAGAAGATAGAGAGAAAATGAAAGATGTTCCCTATGCTTCAGCCATAGGTTCTATCATGTATGCAATGCTGTGTACCAGACCTGATGTGTGCCTTGCTATAAGTCTAGCAGGGAGGTACCAAAGTAATCCAGGAGTGGATCACTGGACAGCGGTCAAGAACATCCTGAAATACCTGAAAAGGACTAAGGATATGTTTCTCGTATATGGAGGTGATAGAGAGCTCACCGTAAAAGGTTACGTTGATGCAAGCTTTGACACTGATCCGGACGATTCTAAATCGCAAACCGGATACGTGTTTACATTAAACGGAGGAGCTGTCAGTTGGTGCAGTTCTAAACAAAACATCGTAGCGGGATCTACATGTGAAGCGGAGTACATAGCTGCTTCGGAAGCAGCAAATGAAGGAGTCTGGATGAAGGAGTTCATATCCGATCTAGGTATCATACCTAATGCATCGGGTCCAATGAAAATCTTTTGTGACAATACTGGTGCAATTGCCTTGGCAAAGGAATCCAGATTTCACAAAAGGACCAAACACATCAAGAGACGCTTCAACTCCATCCGGGATCTAGTCCAGGTGGGAGACATAGAGATTTGCAAGATACATACGGATCTGAATGTTGCAGACCCGTTGACTAAGCCTATTCCACGAGCAAAACATGATCAGCACCAAGGCTCCATGGGTGTTAGAATCATTACAGTGTAATCTAGATTATTGACTCTAGTGCAAGTGGGAGACTGAAGGAAATATGCCCTAGAGGCAATAATAAAGTTATTATTTATTTCCTTATGATCATGATAAATGTTTATTATTCATGCTAGAATTGTATTAACCGGAAACATAATACAGGTGTGAATACATAGACAAACAAAGTGTCACTAGTATGCCTCTACTAGACTAGCTCATTAATCAAAGATGGTTATGTTTCCTGACCATGAACAATGAGTTGTTATTTGATTAACGAGGTCACATCATTAGTTGAATGATCTGATTGACATGACCCATTCCATTAGCTTAGCACCCGATCGTTTAGTATGTTGCTATTGCTTTCTTCATGACTTATACATGTTCCTATGGCTATGAGATTATGCAACTCCCGTTTGCCGGAGGAACACTTTGGGTGCTACCAAACGTCACAACGTAACTGGGTGATTATAAAGGAGCATTACAGGTGTCTCCAAAGGTAGATGTTGGGTTGGCGTATTTCGAGATTAGGATTTTGTCACTCCGATTGTCGGAGAGGTATCTCTGGGCCCTCTCGGTAATGCACATCACTTAAGCCTTGCAAGCATTGCAACTAAATGTGAGATGATATGATGTATTACGAGTAAAGAGACTTGCCGGTAACGAGATTGAACTAGGTATTGGATACCGACGATCGAATCTCGGGCAAGTAACATACCATACCGAAAGGGAACAACGTATGTTGTTATGCGGTCTGACCGATAAAGATCTTCGTAGAATATGTAGGAGCCAATATGGGCATCCAGGTCCCGCTATTGGTTATTGACCGGAGACGTGTCTCGGTCATGTCTACATTGTTCTCGAACCCGTAGGGTCCGCACGCTTAAGGTTACGATGACAGTTATATTATGAGTTTATGCATTTTGATGTACCGAAGATAGTTCGGAGTCCCGGATGTGATCACGGACATAACGAGGAGTCTCGAAATGGTCGAGACGTAAAGATTGATATATTGGGAGCCTATGTTTGGATATCGGAAGTGTTCCGGGTGAAATCGGGATTTTACCGGAGTACCGGGAAGGTTACCGGAACCCTCCGGGAGCTAAATGGGCCATGATGGGCCTTAGTGGAAAAGAGAAGAGGCAGCCCTACATGGGCTGCGGCCTCCCCCTTCCCCTAGTCCTATTAGGACTAGGAGAGGTGGCCGGCCCCCTCTCTCTCTTTTCCCCCTCCGCGAATCCTATTCCAACTAGGATTGGGGGGGGGGGAATCCTACTCCCAGAGGGAGTAGGACTCTCCTGGCGCACCAAGCTTGGCCGGCCAGCCTCCCCCCTCTACTCCTTTATATACTGAGGTAGAGGCACCCCAGAAACACACAAGTTGATCCACGTGATCTATTCCTTAGCCGTGTGCGGTGCCCCCTGCCACCATATTCCTCGATAATACTGTAGCGGAGTTTAGGCGAAGCCCTGCTGCTGTAGTTCATCAAGATCGTCACCACGCCGTCGTGCTGACGGAACTCTTCCCCGACACTTTGCTGGATCGGAGTCCGGGGATCGTCATCGAGCTGAACGTGTGCTCGAACTCGGAGGTGCCGTAGTTTCGGTGCTTGATCGGTTGGATCGTGAAGACGTACGACTACTTCCTCTACGTCGTGTCAGCGCTTCCGCAGTCGGTCTGCGTTGGGTACGTAGACAACACTCTCCCTCTCGTTGCTATGCATCACATGATCTTGCGTGTGCGTAGGAATTTTTTTGAAATTACTAGAAACCCAACAAATAGAACAACCATTATTCTCGGATTTAAATGAGTAGCCATCTCGAATTAAACGAGATCCCGATACAATGTTCATGCTCAAAGCTGGCACTAAATAACAATTATTAAGGTTTAAAACTAATCCCGAAGGTAAATGTAGAGGTAGCGTGCCGACGGCGATCACATTGACCTTGGAACCATTCCCGACGCGCATCGTCACCTCGTCCTTTGCCAGTCTCCGCTTATTCCGCAGCCCCTGCTTTGAGTTACAAATGTGAGCAACTGCACCGGTATCAAATACCCAGGAGCTACTACGGGTACTAGTAAGGTACACATCAATTACATGTATATCATATATACCTTTTGTTTTGCCGGCCTTCTTGTCCGCTAAGTATTTGGGGCAGTTCCGCTTCCAGTGACCACTTCCCTTGCAATAAAAGCACTCAGTCTCGGGCTTGGGTCCATTCTTTGGCTTCTTCCCGGCAGCTTGCTTGCCGGGCGCGGCAACTCCCTTGCCGTCCTTCTTGAAGTTCTTTTTACCTTGCCCTTCTTGAACTTAGTGGTTTTATTGACCATCAACACTTGATGTTCCTTCTTGACTTCTACCTCTGCTGATTTCAGCATAGCAAATACTTCAGGAATGGTCTTTTCCATCCCCTGCATATTGAAGTTCATCACAAAGCTCTTGTAGCTCGGTGGAAGCGACTGGAGGATTCTGTCAATGACCGCGTCATCCGGGAGATTAACTCCCAGCTGAGTCAAGCGGTTATGTAACCCAGACATAGTGAGTATGTGCTCACTGACAGAACTATTTTCCTCCATCTTACAGCTGAAGAACTTGTCGGAGACCTCATATCTCTCGATTCGGGCATGAGCTTGAAAAACCATTTTCAGCTCTTCGAACATCTCATATGCTCCATGTCTCTCAAAACGCTTTTGGAGCCCCGGCTCTAAGCTGTAAAGCATGCCGCACTGAACGAGGGAGTAGTCATCAGCACGTGTCTGCCAAGCGTTCATAACGTCTTGGTTCTGTGGGACGGGTGGATCACCTAGCGGTGCTTGTAGGACATAATCTTTCTTGGCAGCTATGAGGATGATCCTCAGGTTCCGGACCCAGTCCGTATAGTTGCTGCCATCGTCTTTCAGCTTGGTTTTCTCTAGGAACGCGTTGAAGTTGAGGACTACGTTGGCCATTTGATCTACAAGACATATTGCAAAGATTTTAGACTAAGTTCATGATAATTAAGTTCATCTAATCAAATTATTCAATGAACTCCCACTTAGATAGACATCCCTCTGCTAGTCATCTAAGTATAACATGATCCGAGTCAACTAGGCCGTGTCCGATCATCACGTGAGACGGACTAGTCAACGTCGGTGAACATCTTCATGTTGATCGTATCTTCTATACGACTCATGCTCGACCTTTCGGTCTTCTGTGTTCCGAGGCCATGTCTATACACATGCTAGGCTCGTCAAGTCAACCTAAGTGTTTGCATGTGTAAATCTGTCTTACACCCGTTGTATGTGAACGTTTGAATCAAACACCCGATCATCACGTGGTGCATTGAAGCAACGAACTGTCGCAACGGTGCACAGTTAGGGGGAACACTTTCTTGAAATTATTATGAGGGATCATCTTATTTACTACCGTCGTTCTAAGTAAACAAGATGCAAAACATGATAAACATCACATGCAATCAAATATAATAGTGACATGATATGGCCAATATCACATAGCTCCTTTGATCTCCATCTTGGGGCTCCATGATCATCTTGTCACCGGCATGACACCATGATCTCCATCATTGTGTCTCCATGAAGTTGCTCGCCAACTATTACTTCTACTACTATGGCTAACGCGTTTAGCAATAAAGTAAAGTAATTTACATGGCGTTTCTCAATGACACGCAGGTCATACAAAAAATAAAGACAACTCCTATGGCTCCTGCCGGTTGTCATACTCATCGACATGCAAGTCGTGATTCCTATTACAATAGCATGAACATCTCATACATCACATATATGTCATTCATCATTCATCACAACTTTGGCCATATCATATCACAAAGCACTTGCTGCAAAAACAAGTTAGACGTCCTCTAATTGTTGTTGCAAGTTTTACGTGGCTGAATAGGGTTCTAGCAAGAACGTTTTCTTACCTACGTGAAAGCCACAACGTGATTTGTCAACTTCTATTTACCCTTCATAAGGACCCTTTTCATCGAATCCGCTCCAACTAAAGTGGGAGAGACAGACACCCGCCAGCCACCTTATGCAACTAGTGCATGTTAGTCGGTGGAACCGGTCTCACGTAAGCGTACGTGTAAGGTTGGTCCGGGCCGCTTCATCCCACAATACCGTTGAAGCAAGATAAGACTAGTAGGCAAGAAAGTTGACAACATCAACGCCCACAACAAATTGTGTTCTACTCGTGCAAGAGAACTACGCATAGACCTAGCTCATGATGCCACTGTTGGGGAACGTTGCAGAAAACAAAAATTTTCCTACGGTTTCACCAAGATCCATCTATGAGTTCATCTAGCAACGAGTGATCGGATGCATCTACATACCTTTGTAGATCGCGAGCGGAAGCGTTCAAAGAACGGGGATGAGGTAGTCGAACACGACGTGATCCAAATCACCGGAGATCCTAGCACCGAACGGACGGCACCTCCGCGTTCAACACACGTACGGTCAGCGTAACGTCTCCTTCTTCTTGATCCAGCAAGAGGGAAGGAGAGGTTGAGGAAGATGGCTCCAGCAGCAGCACGACGGCGTGGTGGTGATGGAGCTGCAGTACTCCGTCAGGGCTTCGCCAAGCACTATGGAGGAGGAGGTGTTGGAGAGGGAGAAGGAGGCAACCAAAGGCGTGGATGAAAAGCCCTCCTTCCCCCACTATATATAGGAGGGCCAAGGGGGGGCGCCGGCCCTAGGAGATCCAATCTCCTAGGGGGGCGGCGGCCAAGGGAGGTTTCCCTCCCCCCAAGGCACCTAGGAGGTGCCTTCCACTAGTGGGACTCTTCCCTTTTGTGAACCCTAGGCGCATGGGCCCTTGGGGCTGGTGCCCTTGGCCCATGTAGGCCAAGGCGCACCCCCTTACAGCCCATGTGGCCCCCGGGGCAGGTGGACCCACCCGGTGGACCCCCGGGACCCTTCCGGTGGTCCCGGTACAATATCGATGACCCCGAAACTTGTCCCGATGGCCGAAATAGCACTTCCTATATATAATTCTTTACCTCCGGACCATTCCGGAACTCCACGTGACGTCCGGGATCTCATCCGGGACTCCGAACAACATTCGGGTTACTGCATAATACATATCCCTACAACCCTAGCGTCACCGAACCTTAAGTGTGTAGACCCTACGGGTTCGGGAGACATGTAGACATGATTGAGACGACTCTCCGGTCAATAACCAACAGCAGGATCTGGATACCCATGTGGGCTCCCACATACTCCACGATGATCTCATCGGATGAACCACGATGTCGAGGAGTCAAGCAACCCCGTATACAATTCCCTTTGGCAATCGGTATGTTACTTGCCCGAGATTCGATCGTCGGTATCCCAATACCTCGTTCAATCTCGTTACCGGCAAGTCACTTTACTCGTACCGTAATGCATGATCCCGTGACCAGACACTTGGTCACTTTGAGCTCATAATGATGATGCATTACCGAGTGGGCCCATTGATACCTCTCCGTCATACGGAGTGACAAATCCCAGTCTTGATCCGTGTCAACCCAACAGACACTTTCGGAGATACCCGTAGTATACCTTTATAGTCACCCAGTTACGTTGTGACGTTTGGCACACCCAAAGCACTCCTACGGTATCCGGGAGTTACACGATCTCATGGTCTAAGGAAAAGATACTTGACATTGGAAAACTCTTGCAAACGAACTACACGATCTTATGCTATGTTTAGGATTGGGTCTTGTCCATCACATCATTCTCCTAATGATGTGATCTCGTTATCAATGACATCCAATGTCCATAGTCAGGAAACCATGACTATCTGTTGATCAACGAGCTAGTCAACTAGAGGCTTACTAGGGACATGTTGGTGTCTATTATTCACACATGTATTACGATTTCCGGATAATACAATTATAGCATGAATAAAGACAATTATCATGAACAAGGAAATATAATAATAATGCTTTTATTATTGCCTCTAGGGCATATTTCCAACAGCCAGCACTTGCCTAGCCACCAGCTGCACGGCCTGCTCCGCCGCTACCGTCCTGTGTCGACGCTCCATCGCTACCTGCTCCGCCCGCCACCTTCCCGCGACGCCACAGGTGGGGCGCCCGCCACCTGCTCAACCCGCCCCGCGGCCTCCTTCCATGCGCCCGGCCGGAGCGCTCAAAGGTGGGGGGCTAGTGGAGCTGTTTAAACTAGGAGGAAGAACCCCAGGGCGAAATGGCGAGCAACGGCGACCCCGGAGTATTTGGTGAAGAAGGCATCAGGCCGGAGATCCGTTGTGTCCACGACTGGGTTCTCAAGGGGTAAGTCATGCCTCCTGTTTAGATTGAGCTTAGTTATGCATTTGAACAGTCGGTTCGAGTAGATTTGCCTGATTAGTGTGCTGATTGCGTCTCAATTTTTCGTCGGTTAGGATGGAGTTGCAGTTTGCTTTCTTAGTGCACATTAGAAGGGACCGGTACATGTTCAATGCAAAGAATAAGAAGAAATTCCAAGGAGGTTTCAATTATCAGTTGCCAATGGCTAGCAATTGGAGTTTTAGACAATTTGGGGAGGTAATTTGTAGCCAATATCCTTGGGGTTTGCTTGATGAAATGTTATACAAATACTATGATGGGGAAAAGAAATGGGTGAAATTTAGTAATGATGAAGAGCTGGCTACCATGTTTGCTAGGCATAAAGAGAAAGAGAATTTTCATGTGAGGCTGCAAATTGATGTTCTTGAGCAGGCATTTGGACCTAGGATGGCGGGTGCAACATCTTGGGGAGAACCAAGTCGTCGTAATGGCATCTCTAGCCAGAACAGTTTAGTTAGTGCACGGCGACGTGGTGGCTCGACAAGCGTGGGCAACGACAGTAGGGTCCCCCTTGAAGTGGAGCCTGATGACTACAATTCTGGGGTTGATGAAGACAAGCTATATTCTGATGTTATTCAGAATTTACGACGGGCACCTCGGGCTGAAAACCAAGATGAGGCTCACAATGCAGTCCGTGTGGATGATGACACTGTGGGTGAGGACGAAGACCTTGCAACTATTGAATGGGACCCTTTGAACCCTCATATGGAAGAAGGTACCGTTTTTGCATCCATGACTGAGTGTAGAAATGCACTTGTGACATACTGTATCAAGGTAGAATGTATTTTCAAAGTTGACAAGAGCGATCAAGTACGTTATAGAGTGCACTGTCCTACTGAGGGTTATCCATGGAGAATGCTCGCATCTAAAATGCGAAATAGCACTATTGTTCAGGTCAAAGTGAACCATTTTAAGCACACATGCCAGGAATCAACCCTTAGGAAGGATACAATCAGTAGAGCCAAGTCAAGATGGGTGGCAGAAGAAGTAAATAAGTGGGTGAAAGAAAACCAGCAAGTGGGTCCAAAGGAATTGCAGAAGAACATCAAAGATAAGTTCAAGATAGATTTACCATACATGAGGTTGTTCAATGGTAAAACAACATGCTATGGATTCTATTTATGGTAACTGGCAGGAAAGTTTTCATTTGTTGTATTCATTCAAAGGTGAAGTGGAGAGGACCATCCCATGTATATTGTAGATATTGACCACCACACCATGGAGTACACATTCAGGGGAGTGACAAAGACCAAGGAATGCTTTAGGAGGGTTTTTGTCTGCTTTGAGGCTTGTCGCCGGGGTTTTTTGGCAGGCTGCAGGCCTTATTTGGCTATTGATGCCACTTTTATCATAGGGAGGTTTAAAGGACAGATAGTAGCAGCTTGTGCAGTTGATGCACACAATTTTGTATTTCCAGTTGCCTACGGTGTGCTGGAGACAGAGTCTGATGAGAGCTGGACTTGGTTTTTGCATAATCTGCGTCGGGCTATTGCACATCCCCATGGGTTGGTCATTCATACAGATGCCTGCAAAGGTTTAGAAGTGGTCGTGGACAATGTGTTCCCTAGAGTAGAGCACAGGGAATGCATGCATCACCTTGCTACAAATTTCATGAAGAAATTCAAAGGAAAGGTGTATACCATCAATTTATTGCCATCATCTTTGACTTACAGTGTGAAGAAGCACAACTACCACTTGAGGCAGTTATACATGAATCCCAAAGTGAAAGAATACTTGGAAACACACCACTCCAAGTTATGGGCCAGAAGCCAATTCAGTGAACTGAGCAAAGTTGACTATGTGCACAATAATCTAGCGGAGTCTTTCAACTCAACGATCCGGAAACTAAAGGGTCATTATGTGGTGGATTTGCTTGACATGATAAGGATAGAATTCATGCAGAAATTTCATTATCGTGCAGGAATAGCTGAGGCAAAATTCATGGGCCACATTATCATCCCTACTGTGATGAATGAACTGAAGCAGAAAACAACAGGCTTGGAAATGAACATGACTCTTCGCTCGGGTACCGCAGCAGAGATATCATATTTGGATAAAGAGAAGAGGGAATGGAGATATCCAATGGATTTAGAAGCTAGAACTTGCAGTTGTAGGCAATGGCAGATAACTTGGTTTCCATGCATTCATGCCTTGTTTATCATCACTTCTCTCCCAGGTCCAGCAGGGAACATACAATAGTATGTGCATGATTACTACTCTGTTGCAAGGTTCAAAGCCACATATGTGTATGCCTTGCCTTCTATGGAGGGAAAACAACAATGGGACATGGTGGACCCTAGATTCAAGGTTTGCGCTCCAGTTCTAAAGAGAGCAGCAGGTAGGCCAAGGAAGAGTCAAATCAGACCTCGCAGCGAAGGAGCTGGACTTGGAGCGAGGAAGCGTAAGTGCACAAGGTGTGGTGGGTCTGGTCATTTTGGTAAGTATTGTGATAACACATTAGATCCAGCGTTCGAAGAGAGTTTCGATGAAGGCTTCGATGAAAATGTTGGTCAGCAGCCGGTTGCCTCAACAGATGATGAAAATTATGGTCAACATCCGGTTGCATCAAATGAGGATTTTGACGAGGTTCCAAATGATGATGGTCAACTACCGCATGATTTTGACGATGATCCAAAATATCCTCCAAATGATGATTCAAGTGAGGCTCCAAATGGTGATCCAAGTGAGGCTCAAAATGGTGATCATGGTGATCCAAGTGAGGCTTCAAATGGTGATCCAAGTGAGGCTCCAAATGGTGACCAACCTTCTGTTGTTGTGAGTTCTGCTAGGTATGTAAATCTTGCAAATACTACTTTACATTTATCACTTGACATGATCTCATTACCCTTTATGTTTTGCACAACTCTGTGGTAGGTTTGAAGAAGACGCGCAAGGTACCGACAACCAAGAGGAGAAGAGAAGAATCAATGAGCACAAGGTGCACGAGGAGCAAAGTGATGGCAAGAAGCTCAAGGAACAAACAGAAGCCCCAACGCTATTTATGAATAATTATGAAACATTATGAATAATGTTGTAATTCTGTTGAATGATGTTGGACCTATGTTAGAACTTCAAATTTGACATGCTATATGGATGTTGGAATTCCTTTTTTTGATTTTTTTAATTTTGTTTTGCTCATTTGAGTTCTAGTCAAACCTAACTTTGACCAAGATTTAAACAAGTAACATCAAAATGAAAAACTATGCATGGATCCTTCTTTGTCGGGGATATACCCCGCGATATGACTCGGCCGGAGATATGACCCGGCTGGGACTTGGTATTTCATTGGTAAGTCGGCAGATGTTTAAGATCTTTAAGCCGGCAGATGATTAAGATGTTTAAGCCGGCAGATGTTTAAGTCGGCAGATGTTTAAGATGTTTAAGCTGGCAGATTGTTTAAGATGTTAAGCTGACAGATGTTAAGCCAGATGGTAAGTCAGATTGTAAGCCAGACCGTAAGCCAGATTGTAAGCCGGATTGTAAGAAGCCCAAGAAGTTAAGAAGCCCATGGAGAGAAGCCCGTGATGAGAAGTCAGAATAATTTAAGTCTTAATCTGAGTTGGACTCTACATGTAACCCGCCCCTTCAACTTATATAAGGAGGGGCAGGGCACCCCAAGAGGGAGGAGTTGAATAATCGTTAAGTCTAGACACAACTAGGAGAGCCGGAGAGACGATGACTCCCTCATGATGATAATGAGACCTAGCCACAAACAACATGTAGGGTTGTTACCGGATGATGTTTCCCGGGGCCCAAAGCCGTCTAAATCTTTCTCTTGCGTGTTGTGTCTCTCGATTCCGATCAACCCCTCTCAAGCTATCACATAGATGCGTTGACCTCACGACTAAGTCCTGACACTAGGACATCTGCCGTGAAAAATCCACGATAGTTGGCGCCCATCGTGGGGCTTGCGCACGGTGGTGTTGAGTTCTTGAAGGGATCCTAATTAAGGTTTTGAGAAGTTTGTCAAATTTCTGAATGAAGAAAAGTCAGCTTTGAAAGGATCTACGTCAGTTTTGATTAAGATCAGAAATTGTTTATCAACAGAATTGATCCGGTTGGTTGACCATGAACCGCTGGTGCTTCGTCAGACCTCCAGGAGAGGGCCCGCTGCCACCGCGAGCCGCCGACACAAGCTTCCGTGCGATTCAAGGTTTTCTGAGTCAAATTCGATGGGGGAGCGCTGCTGTTACTAAATCGCCGCCGGGCTGAATCGGATAAGGCTTCGCTGGCTAACACGAGGTGATCACATGCTTGGAAGAAAAACAAACCCGTGAACGAATTAGTTCCCGAGAGGCAAACAGAACAAACATGCCATCAGGCTTTCACGTGCAATCCTTGTACAAGGACGGGATTTTCCACAACCTCTACAACCCGGAGGAGGAGTCAGCGCATAGGTTGACCCGCATCGTCTCTGCTTTGAGCTCTTTGCTACGCGATGAGACACTTCAGCTGTGGCCAGCGTTGAGTCGCCAGCTACTGTCACACGAGGGAGCCGGCCCTGTCGCCACGAGTCACCATCGTTCTCAGGCTGCCCCTCACTCAGCTTTGTACCCGAGCCGCCGGGTGCTGTTGTCGCGTCTGTAGATGGTCGCTCCCGTCATGAGCTTGCGCCGAGTCACCGCCTCCGCCTCTACAGCCACGAGCTTCGCCGTTGCGGCTCGTGCCGAGCCGCCTCGCCTCAACGGTTGCTCCAAGTCACCACTTACAGCCGTCTTCGAGTCGCCGGAGGACCCGGCCTCGCTTGCCTCCAAATTATCGTCATGGCCTCAAGCTGGATGCGGCCTTGCTACAAGCCGTCGCCACCTCTGCTGATTTCCGCCGCCGGATCAAGTCGCTTGTCGCTCCGAGCTGCCGTCGCTCCCCTGCGCCGGGTCTCGCCGTGACCCGTTTCCAGAGCCGCCGATTCTGCGCCGGCTCTGACGAGTCACCGGCCTCGCCTCCATGCTTCGCTGATAAACCCCCTCAGTTACAGCCGGGTTTAATTTCTGGCGTTCAACCTCTGCGTGAGCCGCCCCCTGAAGCCTCAACTCGCCGTTGCCACATCTTCACCATTATGGCTGCACTTCAATGACCTCGAGCCGCATCCATCGCCTAGCAGTGAGCCGCCCCGGCTTTGGGCACCTCTTCTGCCGTTTGCCTCGTACCGTGGTCTCGGGTCAAGTCATCGGCCACGGTCGTAACCCGCCTCGCTGGGGCCTCAGTCGCCATCCTGAGCGCCTCCGCCGTTCTACTTCAAGTCTGCCTCGAGTCGCCTTTCTGCTTGCCTCCATCGACCCGTCGTGGAGCGCCCCGCGTCGAACCGGCCTCTGAGCCACTCCGACACCCTCTGCGGCATCTCCGGCCGGACCGTGAGCCGCCTTCGTCAAAGTCAGGCTGTCCCTCCACCAGGCTCCAAACCGCCGCCCACCGTCTCGCCTTCGCCTCGGATTCACTATGGCACGATTGCTTTGAGCATTGTGGCTGCCCCGAGCCTGCCTTCGCCGAATCGCCCTTGTACAGGGGTTCCACCCTGTTGACCCGCCCGCCGGCTCTCACTGGGACCCGCTGATTCACCTGTTGTTGCTCACCGGGGCTCGCTGACGCTGACCCGCCGTGCTTGCCTCTGCTGGAATTCCTCGTTTCCGCCGAGCCGCTGTCGAGCCGCCAAACCCACGGCTGCTATCGCGCTATTCTGCTCGGGGTTGGCCTCCCTCGCCGCAGCCACGACCTCCTTTGACCCGGCCACACCTCCCGCCTCTGTGGCTTTGAGCCACCCCACGGTGCGAGGTGTTGCTTCACTGGCCGGCAGCGTGAGCCGCCGGCGGCCTCTGAATCACCGTCCCTACCTCCGTGTACGAGTCACCATCGCCGAGGTGTTTTCAAGTCACCGGTCTCGTTCGCCTCACTCTAGCTACAGGCCGGCCTCACCTTGACCAGGCCCACACCCCGCCGCCGTGGGTTCGCCCCCGAGCCGCTGCAATACTTCGCCTCCATCGGCCGCTCTGCTGGACGAGCCGTCGTGCCTGAGTCCGAGGTCTAGCTCTCATTTCCACCTGCGAGTCAAGCCACCACCGATCTCTGCTCCGACTTGCTGCTGTGGTTGCCGCGGTTGGTGAGCGGCCTACACCACCAGATTCGCCAAGCCTCTCTGTCACTTGTTCCCGCAAGGTCACCCGCCTCCTTCGCAGCTCCCGCCCCGCGCACCTCTCGCCCCTAAAAGACCATGGTCGGATGCCTCTTCTGTGCGCGCCGCTTTGGCCTCCCGCTGCTGAGCCGCCCGTCTCTGCACCGGGTCTCCACGCTTCGTTGGGCGCATGGCCACGGCTCCGCCTCACGCCGTCTGACTACCGCCACTTCTTGCGGCCCCGAGCCGGCTCATTCCTTGCGCTGAGCCGCCGTGCCTGATTCAGAATCGCCTCCAAACTATTTCCACACGCGGATAACCCGCCTCGGGGTCACTAGCGTTGCCTTTGAGTCGCCGTCGCCTCCGAAGCGACTCGCCCTGCCGTGGCCGGCCTCGAGCCGCCACCCCACGGCCATGACCGTGGCCGACCCACCTCGTCTTCATCGCAAGTCGCCGCGGCCCTGCCTATGCATAGCCTCGGCCGCCTCGCGAGCCTGTGGTTGGCTCAGCCCAGCCCCGCGCTGGTTACTCCCGCGCATTCACTCGCCGGCTGGAAGAAATCATGTGGCCGGGCGCTGGACATACTACCAGAAGCATTAAATGCAAGATTTCAACTATGAGGGAGTGGCTACATTACAGTTGAAGTTACTGGAGAAGATTTATGGACGCTATATATAACTCATTTTTCGTCCAGACAAATCAGGTGAAAACTGTCCAATCAACTTTTGTTGATACATTTTTGTTTTCTTCGAGAATAATTACTCTCGTTTGTGCAATTTCTTATGCAGAACAATTCATCATTATAAAAGAGGCCATGAAGCTATGGCCCTTGTCTACACCGGATGGATCAATGGACAGGTCAATTATAACCCACCGAGATTCAACATATTCCAGCAATCCACTGGTGAAAATTTAACAGCCGTCAGAAGATTTCCAGCTCACGGGAAATCAGTCTCACTGAAGCTCTCAAATATCCGGTTTAAAATCCGGTTCAAGAGAAATCTGTCTCCCACAAAGCTCTGAAGCTCTCAAATCCGGTTTAAAATTCCGGCTCAACAAGAATATTATCTCTCACAAGTTTGAGTTCTCAGGAAAAGTTAAAAGGTTGCCAAAAAGACTTTGCTGCCATTATGCATGGTTCAAACATGAGTATCCTGCCTTATGGGCTTATCTTGGTCACTTGGGGGCTTCCTTCTCATCGAGCATAGCTGTCGGTACCCTCTTGATCAGCGCAATGCCAAAACTTATGGTCACTTGGGGGCTTCCTGCTCATCGAGCATAGCTGTCGGTACCCTCTTGATCGGCGCAATGCCAAAACTTATATGGTCACTTAGGGGCTTCCTGCTCATCGAGCATAGCTGTCGGTACCCTCTTGATCGGTGCAATGCCAAAACTTATGGTCACTTGGGGGCCTCTTGATCGTATTCGAATCATAGCTGTGAATATCCCTATTGATCGGCTCAACGCCACACTTGTAAGCATGTCACTTGGGGGCTTCCTGTTCAAACATAGGTGTATTCGACCAAAGAGAACATAGTGTTACTATCCTCTTGACCAGGTTTGTTCAAACATAGGCGTATTCGACGAAAGAGAACAAATTCTGACTGGGTCATCCTACCTGTAATCAGCTGCTTCAACTCCATCAGGTCATCCTGATTGACCCGCCGAACTCTTAACGATCAGTCTTTACGGCGTATTCGACCAAGATCTGAGCTCGACTAAGGTTCAAATGGCGGCTTGTCATGCGAGAGCACGGTTTACAAATAGTCAGGATGGATCCAGGCTTCATAAGCCGCCTTCCTTGAAACTTGGATAAATCGGCCCGTGATGTATGCTGTTACTCTGGCCCCGCATACTCCTGATAATTCTTTGAGCAAGACCAGACTTTATCTAGGGTTCAAATGTCGATTGGGCACACTGTGAGTTAGGCTCACGAAACGCACGAACAATCTAGTGGCTCAGGCTAGTTTCATTGAAGTTTCTGTCATCATACATATACATCATCATATATTGCATCATCATTACATCATCATAGCATACATCAAATATGCATAGATATATTGGTTTATATTACAGGAACCGGTTTTCAAACCAGGTTATATTATTTAAATCTTTAATAGCCAAACATGGCTGGATTTTTATTATGGTTATCAATAACCAATATTATGATTGACGTTTTCAAAGTCGCTTCAGCGCAATGGCTATTATTTTACCAATGGATATAATTTATTCTACAGTGGAAGGAATAGTCCTGAGTCGCTGCAGGCTTACCAGCCGGCACTTGGGGGCTACATTATTCAAGTTGAGATTACATCAAATGTGCAAGTCCCATGTCACTGCTAGCATACACCATGGCACTTGGGGGCTAATGCAAAGTCATTTTTTGCTCACCTCATTGAAGACCCGACTCATCACATCATAATAAGTCGGCCCTTGGGGGCTACCAATTGCTCCTGTCAACAATTCAAGTCTGCATGATCATATTTACAAAGTCTCTTCTCATTACTGCATAATGACCTGACCCTTTGGGGCTACACTAGTTGAAGTTTTTATGAGCATAAGGCAATTTCAAAGTCCCAGGTTGCTGCAAGCATGACAACCTGACACTTGGGAGCTACATATGTGGAATACTCAGTTCTGGCTAGTGATTGAGATGAACACCACGGATTTTTTCAAAGTGGTAATATTTATGTTGAAGTAAGTCTTAAGTCATCACTTTGTTCTGCTCAAGACTTGGGGGCTACAGGTAATATGGATATGAGGGAGAGAAATCTTCGAAATTCTCAGTTTTGACCCGGCGTCGGCAACAATTATGACTCGGCATCATCTATTTATAACCCGGCAAGTTTTTTCATCTTTAAGCCGGTTGAAGGTCAGATAAGTATTTCAAGACCAATATTTTTAAGCATTGGGAGCTGAGTCAAATGAATTATTCTTCACAGTCTTTCTCTGTGAGAAACCAACATCAGCAAATGGATTATGAAGTTGGCTTATTGACCCAGATTTTCTAGAAGAAGGAAATAACAAGGAGTTAAGGATGATCAGGTGCCGGTTTACAAGAATATTTAACCTAGAGCATAACCTGTTAAAATTGTTCTTGTGTTTTGTTTACAGGATCAGTTTAACATGGATAAATCCAAAGTAAACTGGGGCTAATGTCGGGGATATACCCCGCGGTATGACCCGGCCGAAGATATGACCCGGCTGGGACTTGGTATTTCATTGGTAAGCCGGCAGATGTTTAAGATGTTTAAGCCGACAAATGTTTAAGATGTTTAAGCCGACAGATGTTTAAGATGTTTAAGCCGACAGATGTTTAAGATGTTTAAGCCGGCAGATGTTTAAGTCGGCAGATGTTTAAGATGTTTAAGCCGGCAGATTGTTTAAGATGTTAAGCCGGCAGATGTTAAGTCAGATGGTAAGTCAGATTGTAAGCCAGACCATAAGCTGGATTGTAAGAAGCCCAAGATGTTAAGAAGCCCATGGAGAGAAGCCCGTGATGAGAAGTCAGAATAATTTAAGTCTTAATCCGAGTTGGACTCTACATGTAACCCGCCCCTTCAGCTTATATAAGGAGGGGCAGGGCACCCCAAGAGGGAGGAGTTGAATAATCGTTAAGTCTAGACACAACTAGGAGAGCCGGAGAGACGGAGACTCCCTCATGATGATAATGAGACCTAGCCACAAACGACATGTAGGGTTGTTACGGGATGATGTTTCCCGGGGCCCGAAGCTGTCTAAATCTTTGTATTGCGTGTTGCGTCTCTCGATTCTGATCAACCCCTCTCAAGCTATCACATAGATGCATTGACCTCACGACTAAGTCCTGACACCAGGACATCTACCGTGACAAATCCACGACATTCTTAGTCACTCCAAAATGAAGCTATGGTGAGGTTTTTGAAATTTTCATGAAAAATGTGCTAAAAAGAGGGGTCCAAAGGTAGGGTAAACGACCTCATTTCTAAGCAAGGTTTTTTTTCGACCTTGTCTAAATCAGCCAAATAACTTTCCTACACACACATTCTATATATATAGACTATGTGCACTGGTTTTTCCATTTTTATTTTGTTTTGCTCATTTGAATTCTGGTCAAACTTAACTTTGACCAAGATTTAAACAAGTCTAAAACATCAAAATGAAAAACTAAGCATGGATCCTTCTTAGTCACTCCAAAATGAAGTTGTGGTGAGTTTTTTGTAATTTTCATGAAAATGTGCTTAAAAAGAGGGGTCCAAAGGTAGCGTAAATGGCCTCATTTCTAAGCAAGGTTTTTTTCGACCTTGTCTAAATCAGCCAAATAACTTTCCTACACATATATTCTATATATACAGACTATGTGCACTGGTTTTTCCATTTTTTTGATTTTTTTAATTTGTTTTTCTCATTTGAATTCTTGTCAAACTTAAATTTGACCAAGATTTAAACAAGTCTAAAACATCAAAATGAAAAACTAAGCCTGGATCCTTCTTAGTCACTCCAAAATGAAGTTGTGGTGAGTTTTTTGAAATTTTCATGTTCATTTCCCCAAAACACTTCTCTTCACTTCATACAAGAGAGTTTGAGATACTTGAGATATCACATAAGACACATGAACTTTTCGTTTAAATGTATGTAAACCTTGTTTATCAACTTAAATCGTTAGTATATGACATAAGAAGACTATGTGCGCAGATTTTTCATTTTTCTGATTTTTATTTAATTTATTATGCTCATTTGAAATCTGGTCAAACCTATCTTTGACTGCTCCAAACCCCTCCCAAACCCCACTAACCCTAGCGCTGAACAAGGACCGTCCATCTAACCCTAGCGGCGATCAAGGTCCGTCGATCTAACCCTTCTAGAATGAATCTGCAGGGAGGAGGGGCGATCCGCGAGATGCAATCTGATTGGCTGTGAGATTGTTCTTTCTCAACAAGTACCGGGCATGCTGGATGGACCGTTGGGCCGTCTCGCTGTCTGGGCCTGAGACAGTAGTTAATAGCCCGTCTCAGCCTTTCCAGGCCTGCATGCATGGGAAGGGCGGCGACGTGGGTTTGCATGCGCGGGAGGCGGACATGCATGCATGCGAGCGAGGCGAGCGAGGCAAGGTGAGCTAGGCGAGCTAGGTGGCCATGCACGTATTGATTCAGGTTTAGGCCATTGTTTTAAATTACGGCAGTGGTTCAGATTACGGCAGCGACTCAGATGCACATGTCCGGTCAAAGAGCTTCCCTATGCAGTGATTCAGATGCACGCACGCGCCCCATGCATCGTTTTCGTGCAAAAATTTAAGGGTCCAAAACTTAACGGATACACACACGCGTCTGGATTCACACACGCACCATTCTCATCCCTTCTCTCTTCCTCTCTCACCCACAGGCCTATAAATGGGGTGCCTCTCTTCCTCTCCCACTCACCACCCAAAAGCCTGTTGAGGAATGCAGTAATTTCAAAAATTTACTACGCACACACAAGATCATGGTGATGCATAGCAACGAGAGGGGGAGACTGTTGTCCACGTACCCTCGTAGACCATAAGCGGAAGCGTTATGACAACGCGGTTGATGTAGTCGTACGTCTTCACGATCGACCGATCCTAGTACCGAAAGTACGGCACCTCCGCGATCTGCACACGTTCGGCTTGGTGACGTCCCACGAACTCTAGATCCGGCTGAGTGTGGAGGGAGAGCTTCGTCAGCACAACGGCGTGATGATGGTGATGATGATGCTACTGTCACAGGGCTTCGCCTAAGCACTAGATGATATGACCGAGGTGGATTATGGTAGAGGGGGGCACCGCACACGGCTAAGGGATCAATGATCAACTTGTGTGTCTATGGGGTGCCCCCCTCCCCCATATATAAAGGAGTGGAGGAGGGGGAGGGCCGGCCCTCCTATGGCGTGCCTCATGGGGAGTCCTGCTCCCACTGGGAGTAGGATCCCCCCCTTTCCATGTAGTAGGAGTAGGAGAAGGAAAGGGCCCCCCCTTCCTAGTCCAATTCGGACCAGAGGGGGAGGGGGCGCGCGGCCAGCCCTGGCAGCCCCTCCTCTCTTTCCACTAAGACCAATAAGGTCCATTAAACTCCCCGGGGGGTTCCGGTAACCCCCCCCCCCGGTACTCCGGTATATGCCCGAACTTCACTTGAAACCCTTTCGATGTCCAAACATAGTCGTCCAACATATCGATCTTTATGTCTCGACCATTTCGAGACTCCTCGTCATGTATGTGATCAAATCTGGGACTCTGAACTACCTTCGGTACATCAAAACACATAAACTCATAATACCGATCGTCACCGAACGTTAAGCGTGCGGACCCTACGAGTTCGAGAACTAGGTAGACATGACCGAGACATGTCTCCGGTCAATAACCAATAGCGGAACCTGGATGCTCATACTGGTTCCTACATATTCTACGAATATCTTTATCGGTCAAACCGCATAACGATATACATTGTTCCATTTGTCATCGGTATGTTACTTGCCCGAGATTCGATCATCGGTATCTCAATACCTAGTTCAATCTCGTTACTGGAAAGTCTCTTTACTTGTTCTGTAATGCTACATCTCGTAACTAACTCATTAGCTACATTTCTTGCAAGGCTTATAGTGATGTGCATTACCGAGAGGGCCCAGAGATACCTCTCCGATACACGGAGTGACAAATCCTAATCTCGATCTATGCCAACTCAACAAACACCATCGGAGACACCTGTAGAGCATCTTTATAATCACTCAATTATGTTGTGACGTTTGATAGCACACAAGGTATTCCTATGAAAGTGACGAAATGAGAGACTCTCTATCATGAATATCATGGTGCTACTTTGAAGCACAAGTGTAGTAAAGGATAGTGACATTGTCCCTTCTCTCATTTTCTCTCATTTTTTTATTTGGGCCTTTTCTCCTTTTTATGGCCTCTTTTCTTTCCCCCTTTTTTTATTTTTCGTTTGGAGTCTCATCCCGACTTGTGGGGGAATCATAGTCTCCATCATCCTTTCCTCACTGGGACAATGCTCTAATAATGATGATCATCACACTTTTATTTTCTTACAACTCAACAATTACAACTCGATACTTAGAACAAAATATGACTCTATATGAATGCCTCTGGCGGTGTACCAGGATATGCAATGAGTCAAGAGTGACATGTATGAGAGAATTATGAATGGTGGCTTTGCCACAAATACGATGTCAACTACATGGTCATGCTAAGCAATATGACAATGATGGAGTGTGTCATAATAAACGGAACGGTGGAAAGTTGCATGGCAATATATCTCGGAATGGCTATGGAAATGCCATAATAGGTATATGGTGGGTGTATGATACTGGCGAAAGGTGCGCGGCATTTAGAGAGGCTAGCAATGGTGGAAGGAAGAAAAGTGCGTATAATCCATGGACTCAACCTTAGTCATAAAGAACTCATATACTTATTGCGAAAATCTACAAGTTATCAAAGCAAAGTATTACACGCATGCTCCTAGGGGGATAGATTGGTAGGAAAAGACCATCGCTCGTCCCCGACCGCCACTCATAAGGAAGACAATCAATAAATAAATCATGCTCTGACTTCATCACATAATGGTTCACCATACATGCATGCTACGGGAATCACAAACTTTAACACAAGTATTTCTCAAATTCACAACTACTCAACTAGCATGACTCTAATATCACCATCTCCATATCTCAAAACAATTATCAAGTATCAAACTTCTCATAGTATTCAACACACTCATAAGAAAATTTTATTATTAATCTTGATTGCCTAACATAATTAAAGAAAATTACCATGCTGTTTTGTAGGACTCTCAAAATAATCTAAGTGAAGCATGAGATATCAATAGTTTCTATAAAACAATTCCACCACCGTTCTCTAAAAATTATAAGTGAAGTACTACAGCAAAACTATATAACTCAAATGATATAAGCGAAGCACATAGAGTATTCTAACAAATTCCAAATCATGTGTGTCTCTCTCAAAAGGCGTGTACAGAAAGGATGATTGTGTTAAACTAACAAACAAAGACTCAAATAATACAAGACGCTCCAAGCAAAACACATATCATGTGGTGAATAAAAATATAGCTCCAAGTAAAGTTACCGATAAAAGTAGACGAAGGAGGGGATGCCTTCCGGGGCATCCCCAAGCTTTGGCTTTTAGCTGTCCTTAGATTATCTTGGGGGTGCCATGGGCATCCCCAAGCTTAGGCTCTTGCCACTCCTTGTTCCATAATCCATCAAATCTTTACCCAAAACTTGAAAACTTCACAACACAAAACTTAAAGTAGAAAATCTCGTGAGCTCCGTTAGCGAAAGAAAACAAAAGACTACTTCAAGGTACTGTAATGAACTCATTATTTATTTATATTGGTGTTAAACCTACTGTATTCCAACTTATCTATGGTTTATAAACTATTTTACTAGCCATAGATTCATCAAAATAAGCAAACAACACACGAAAAACAGAATCTGTCAAAAACAGAACAGTCTGTAGTAATCTGTAGCTAGCGCAAGATCTGGAACCCCAAAAATTCTAAAATAAATTTATGGAAGTGAGTAATTTATCTATTAATCATATGAAAAAATAATTAACTAAATAGTACTTTCCAAATAAAAATGGCAGCAGTTCTCATGAATGCTAAAGTTTCTGTTTTTTACAGCAAGATTAACAAGACTTTCCCCAAGTCTTCCCAACGGTTCTACTTGGCACAAACACTAATTAAACACAAAAAACACAACCAAAATAGAGGCTAGGTAAATTATTTATTACTAAACAGGATCAAAAATCAAGGAATAAAAATAAATTGGGTTGCCTCCCAACAAGCGCTATCGTTTAACGCCCCTAGCTAGGCATAAAAAGCAAGGATAGATCTAGGTATTGCCATCTTTGGTTTTAGGGAAGAAAAGAGAAAACTTGCTATATATGGAATTAATCTTTCTATTTTGATAAAGCACATGGCTATTAATGGTAGAAGAAAGATTAAGTATGTTACGGAAATTTCTATCTAAGCTAGCCTTCATCTCTTTGATAGATTCGTTTTGGTAAGAGAGCAAAAGAGATGTAGATTCAACTTTCTCATTCATGGGGTGCCCAAATATGGTTTTCATCTTCTCATAAGTGTCCATGACATCCCCTTCAAGAATGCCTTCTTCAAATATAGAATCTAAGACATGCTTAAAAGAATAAGGAAGGGCAATATAAAAGCTTTTTAAGTAAATTTCAATTTGGTATTGAGGCACATAGCTAGCCCTGATCCTTAATAGTCTATACCAAGCATCTTTTAAAGATTCATCAAGTAAATAACGAAAAATTCCAGAATCATCTTCATCAAAATTATTAAGATTCTCATTGATAACTCCGGTAGGTTTTTCCATAGTATCCTTATTTATGAGCTTAGCGAGAATAGAAGGGTTGTCCAAAGTACTAAAACTCGGGAGAGAGCCCCCCAACCCTTTTTGATTCAGACATGGCGGAGGAAAAGCGAGCGAGAAAAAGAGAGGGTGAATAAAATGGCAAGGGTGAAGTGGGGGAGAGGAAAACGAGAGGCAAATGGCAAATAATGTAATGCGGGAGATAAGGGTTGTGATGGGTACTTGGTATGTTGATTTTTGCGTAGACTCCCCGGCAATGGCGCCAGAAATGGCTCGTTGTCGGGAGTCAAATATTAACTTGCGTGAACCTCCCCGGCAACGGCGCCAGAAATCTTCTTGCTACCTCTTGAGCACTGCGTTGGATTTCCTTGAAGAGGAAAGGATGATGCATCAAAGTAGTGTAAGTATTTCCCTCAGTTTTTGAGAACCAAGGTATAAATCCAGTAGGAGGCTACGCGCGAGTCCCTCGTACCTGCACAAAACAAATAACTCCTCGCAACCAACGTGATAAGGGGTTGTCAATCCCTTAACGGTCACTTATGAGAGTGAGATTTGATAGATATGATAAGATAATATTTTTGGTATTTTTGTGATAAAGATGCAAAGTAAAATAAAAGAAAAGTAAAAACCAAAGGAAATAACTAAGTATTGGAGGATTAATATGATGAAGATAGACCCGGGGGCCATAGGTTTCACTAGTGGCTTCTCTCAAGAGCATAAGTATTTTACGGTGGGTGAACGAATTGCTGTTGAGCAATTGACAGAATTGAGCATAGTTATGAGAATATGTAGGTATGATCATGTATATAGGCATCACGTCCGAGACAAGTAGACCGACTCCTGCCTGCATCTACTACTATTACTCCACTCATCGACCGCTATCCAGCATGCATCTAGAGTATTAAGTTCATGAAAAGAGACTAATGCCTTAAGAAAGATGACATGATGTAGAGGGATAAATTCATGCAATATGATAAAAACTCCATCTTGTTATCCTCGATGGCAACAATACAATACGTGCCTTGCTGCCCCTACTGTCACTGGGAAAGGACACCGCAAGATTGAAGCCAAAGCTAAGCACTTCTCCCATTGCAAGATAGATCAATCTAGTAGGCCAAACCAAACTGATAATTCGAAGAAACTTGCAAAGATAACCAATCATACATAAAAGAATTCAGAGAAGATTCAAATATTGTTCATAGATAATCTTGATCATAAACCCACAATTCATCGGTCTCAACAAACACACCGCAAAAAGAAGATTACATCGAATAGATCTCCACAAGAGAGGGGGAGAACATTGTATTGAGATCCAAAAAGAGAGAAGAAGCCATCTAGCTAATAACTATGGACCCGAAGGTCTGAGGTAAACTACTCACACTTCATCGGAGAGGCTATGGTGTTGATGTAGAAGGCCTCCGTGATGGATGCCCCCTCCGGTGGAGCTCCGGGACAGGCCCTAAGATGGGATCTCGTGGATACAGAAAGTTACGGCGGTGGAATTAGGTTTTGGCTCCGTCTTTGATCGTTTGGGGGTACATAGGTATATATAGGAGGAAGGAGTACGTCGGTGGAGCAACAGGGGGCCCACGAGGGTGGAGGGCGCGCCTGTGGGGGATAGGCGCGCCCCCTACCTCATGGCCTCCCTGTTGGTTGCTTGACGTAGGGTCCAAGTCTCATGGGTCTTGTTCGTTCAAAAAATCACGTTCCCGAAGGTTTAATTCCGTTTGGACTCCGTTTGATATTCCTTTTCTTCAAAACCCTAAAATAGGCAAAAAAAATAGCAATTCTGGGCTAGGCCTCCGGTTAATAGGTTAGTCCCAAAAATAATATAAAAGTGGATAATAAAGCCCAATAATGTCCAAAACAGTAGATAATATAGCATGGAGCAATCAAAAATTATAGATACATTGGAGACGTATCATAGAGCATCTTTATAATCACTCAGTTACGTTGTGACATTTGATAGCACACAAGGTGTTCCTCCGGTATTCGGGAGTTGCATAATCTCATAGTCTAAGGAACATGTATAAGTCATGAAGAAAGCAGTAGCAATGAAACTATAATGATCGTAATGCTAAGCTAACGAATGGGTCTTGTCCATCACATCATTCTCCTAATGATGTGATCTCATTCATCAAATGACAACACATGTCTATGGTTAGGAAACATAACCATCTTTTATAAACGAGCTAGTCAAGTAGAGGCATACTAGGGACACTTTGTTTTGTCTATGTATTCACACATGTACTAAGTTTCTGGTTAATATAATTCTAGCATGAATAATAAACATTTATCATGAAATAAGGAAATAAATAATAACTTTATTATTGCCTCTAGGGAATATTTCCTTCAGTCTCCCACTTGCACTAGAGTCAATAATCTAGTTCACATTGTCATGTGATTTAACACCAATAGTTCACATCTTTATGTGATTAGTTCACAACTACATGTGACTAACACCCAAAGGGTTTACTAGAGTCGATAGTCTAGTTCACATCGCTATGTGATTAACACCCAAAAAGTACTAAGGTGTGATCATGTTTTGCTTGTGAGAGAAGTTTAGTCAACGAGTCTGCCACATTCAGAGCCGCATGTATTTTGCAAATATTCTATGTCTACAATACTCTGCACGAAGCTAGTATAGTTAATTGCTCCAACTTTCAATATGTATCTGGATTGAGACTCAGAGTCATCCAGATCGGTGTCAAAGCTTGCATCGACGTAACTCTTTATGACAAACTCTTTATCACCTCCAAAACTGAGAAATATTTCCTTAGTCCTCTAAGGATAATTTTGACCGCTGTCCAGTGATCTTCTCCTAGATCAAAATTGTACTCCCTTGCCAAACTCAGGGCATGGTCCACAACATGGCATACTTTATAGAACCTATGGTTGAGGCATAGGGAATGACTTTCATTCTCTCTCTATCTTCTGTCGTGGTCAGGTTTTGAGTCTTACTCAACTTCACACCTTGCAACACAGGCAAGAACTCTTTCTTTGACTATTACATTTTGAACTACTTCAAAAACTTGTCAAGGTATGTACTCATTGAAAAAACTTATCAAGCATCTTGATCTATCTCTATAGATCTTGATGCTCAATATGTAAGCAGCTTCATCGAGGTCTTTCTTTGAAAAAACTCCTTTCAAACACTCCTTTATGCTTTCCAGAAAATTCTACATCATTTTCGATCGTCAATATGTCATTCACATATACTTATCAGAAAGGCTGTAGTGCTGCCACTCACTTTCTTGTAAATACAGGCTTCACCGCAAGTCTGTATAAAACTATATGCTTTGATCACACTATCAAAGCGTACATTCCAACTTCGAGATGCTTTCACCAGTCCATAAATGGATCACTGGTGCTCAGACACTTTGTTAGCATCTTTTGGATTGACAAAACCTTCTGGTTGCATCATATACAACTCTTCTTTAAGAAATCCATGCAGGTTTGACATCCATTTTCCAAATTTCATAAAATGCGGCAATTGCTAAGATAACTCGGACAGACTTTTAAGCATCGATACAAGTGAGAAAATCTCATTGTAGTCAACACCTTGAACTTTTCAAAACATTTTTGTGACAATTCGAGCTTTGTAGATAGTAACACTACTATTAGTGTTCGTCTTCCTCTTGAAGATCCATTTATTCTCTATGGTTTGCCGATCATCGGGCAAGTCAACCAAAGTCCACACTTTGTTCTCATACATGGATCCTATCTCAGATTTCATGGCCTCAAGCCATTTCGCAGAATCTGGGCTCATCATCGCTTCCTCATAGTTCGTAGGTTTGTCATGGTCTAGTAACATGATTTCCAGAACAGGATTACCGTACCACTTTGGTGTGGAACGTATTCTGGTTGACCTATGAGGTTCGGTAGTGACTTGATCTGAAGTTTCATGATCATTATCATTAACTTCCTCACTAATCGGTGTAGGCATCACTGGAACTGATTTCTGTGATGAACTACTTTCCAATTCAGGAGAAGGTACAATTACCTTATCAAGTTCTAGTTTCCTCCTACTCACTTCTTTCGAGAGAAACTCCTTCTCTAGAAAGGATCCATTCTTAGCAACGAATATCTTGCCTTCGGATCTGTGATAGAAGGTGTACCCAATAGTTACTTTTGGGTATCCTATGAAGACACACTTCTCCGATTTGGGTTTGAGCTTATCAGGATGAAACTTTTTCACATAAGCATCGCAATCCCAAACTTTAAGAAATGACAGCTTAGGTATCTTGCTAAACCACAGTTCATACGGTGTCGTCTCAATGGATTTAGATGGTGCCCTTTTTAACGTGAATGTAGCTGTCTCTAATGCATAACCCAAAAATGATAGTGGTAAATCGGTAAAAAGGCATCATAGATTGCACTATATCCTATAAAGTACGGTTATGATGTTCGGACACACCATTATAATCACTCAGTTACGTTGTGATGTTTGATAGCACACAAGGTATTCCTCCGGTATCCGGGAGTTGCATAATCTCATAGTCTGAGGAACATGTATAAGTCATGATGAAAGCAGTAGCAATGAAACTATAATGCTCATAATGCTAAGCTAACGAATGGGTCTTGTCCATCACATCATTCTCCTAATGATGTGATCCTGTTCATCAAATGACAACACATTTCTATGGTTAGGAAACATAACCATCTTTGATAAACGAGCTAGTCAAGTAGAGGCATACTAGGGACACTTTGTTTTGTCTATGTATTCACACATGTACTAAGTTTCTGGTTAATACAATTCTAGCATGAATAATAAACATTTATCATGAAATAAGGAAATAAATAATAACTTTATTATTGCCTCTAGGGAATATTTCCTTCAAAGCCAGATCCATTCTCTCCAACTTCAAACACCCAAGCGACCAAGTGAAGATGCAGTACAACGGGCCGACCTTCCTTCGTCCGCCTGTCGTGCCAGAGCTGCACTACCCACTGAGCGTGCTCGTGGAGAGGGAGCTCCGTGTGTGGGCGACTTCAAGGTGGAGGGGGTCCGTTGTGCTCACTCGCGCTTTCCTCAGAGCCGGCTATGCCCACCTCCCACGAGGCTCACCTAGGATGTTCACCCTCAACGACGTTCGTGACTGCGACGGCATCCTCCTACTACTCACGGTCACCTTCACCAACCCGTTTGACGCGCGCGAGCTCCTCGGTCAAGTCTTTTGGTGCGGCTGCGAGTCCATCTTCTTCACGGTGTACAACATCTTCACCAACCACGAGAGCATCTTCCCCACTCCAGGCCAGATGCACTCCCTTCCCTACGATGAGGAGGAGGAGGTGTGAAGTTGAAGATGGTGTTGAAGGGCCGTGCGGCCAAGGTGGAATAAGGAGGTCAACATGAAGATGTTCAAGAAGGGGTGTGAGCCCGGAGTCAAGCTCGTCATGTTTTAGTTTTATTGTTTTTATTTTGTTGCTTTTCTATGTCGTGTGTGTCGTGGCGTGTCGTGTGTGCCGTGTCGTGTCGTGTCCGTGAACTTATCTATGGGTACCCATCTATGTAAGGGTACAGTGTGTTGCATCTTATCTATCCAAGTTATTATGTGTGTTAAAAAATGCGTGCCCAAACATATCATTTATTGCCTAAACCAAGTCATGAACTAACATGCAAATTTATTCCCTTTAAATCCTAAACCAAGTGCCACTCTAACCAAAATCATGTGGCAGTGCAAACATACGTTTCAACCCTCCAAAATTTTAGTGCAAAACAAAGGAAAACCACTCTCACGTGGGTGCAAACATTCAGTACAAACAAATGGTCTCACTATGTATACCTTCCTTCCCTACCCATGTCAAAGTCTTTCCGTCTGTCCTAGTGGTTACCAGCGCAGCCCTAAACGCCACAATCCCACGCTGTCCTGGGTTCGAGTCCCCAGCCGCACCAATTTTTTGTGCATTTTCCACCCTTCATTTTTTAGACAAATTATTTTTTTCTCAATGTAATGCCCTTAAAAATGTTCATTAATTTTGGCACCAAGTGTAAACCTCTAGCAGAGCTAAGGCACATTTTCCATGACATTTTGGTCTTTGATTTAAATCATGGTATATTTGAATTGGAGTAATTAAATTGCTATTAAATATTTAACAATTCCAGAAAAATTCTAAAATTAATTGTTTGGCTCTGGAATAATTCAATTAGCTTCCACAAAAAGTTTTAGCATTATGATTTACTGCCTAAATTAAATCAGAATAGTAAACAGAAAACACGGAAGAGAACCCCGGAATGGGCCTAATTGGATGTCGTTGGCCCATTAGCCTAGCCGGCACTTGGCTCTACGCTCTGAATTTGGGCCACAGAGGAACCTTTTTTTTGAAAGAAAGGCAGAGCAGAGAGCTGCATTTCATTGATCAAAAGTTTCTGAATTCCTCATTTCTTCTTCCTTTTTTCAACATATTTAAATGTTGGTCACTTCTTCTATTTTTTCAACATTTAAACAACTTTGACCAACATTTAAACTAGGTGAATTTCTCATACAATTTCAAGTTTACAAATTCCTCCATAATTCATGTCTTTCCATACATTTTCAACATTACAACCAGTGCGATTACCATACCTACAAATGCCCAAAAGTAATTGCAAACGGGTATTGGTATTTTTTCTTGATCTTTAAGCTTCCTAACCTTCCTCTTCAACATCCTAAGCTCAACAGCTAGCTCTCTGTCAGTGCATGCTTCGCCCTCCATCTCTTCTTCCAGAGCTCGTGCTGCGGCCACTGCCATTTGTGGCAGCATGTGCAACCATTCTTCATGCTCTTGTTGCAGTTCATTCATCAGAGTCTTGGCCAGAGCATCGACCCAAAGAAAGAAGTGTTGCGGAACGTAGCAATAATTCCCCTTTTAGGACTCTCCCCTTTTTCTCTTCTCTTGGCGCATGGGCCTCTTGGGGCTGGTGCCCTTGGCCCATATAGGCCAAGGCGCACCCCCTACAGCCCATGTGGCCCTCCGGGGCAGGTGGCCCCACCCGGTGGACCCCTGGGACCCTTCCGGTGGTCCCGGTACAATACCGGTGACCCCGAAACTTGTCCCGATGGCCGAAATAGCACTTCCTATATATAATTCTTTACCTCCGGACCATTCCGGAACTCCTCGTGACGTCCGGGATCTCATCCGGGACTCCGAACAACTTTCGTGTTACCGCATACTAATATCTCTATAACCCTAGCGTCACCGAACCTTAAGTGTGTAGACCCTACGGGTTCGGGAGACATGCAGACATGACCGAGACGTTCTCCGGTCAATAACCAACAGCGGGATCTGGATACCCATGTTGGCTCCCACATGTTCCACGATGATCTCATCGGATCAACCACGATGTCAAGGACTTAATCAATCCCGTATTCAATTCCCTTTGTCTAGCGGTACGATACTTGCCCGAGATTCGATCGTCGGTATCCCGATACCTTGTTCAATCTCGTTACCGGTAAGTCTCTTTACTCGTTCCGTAACACATCATCCCGTGATCAACTCCTTGATCACATTGTGCACATTATGATGATGTCCTACCGAGTGGGCCCAGAGATACCTCTCCGTTTACACGGAGTGACAAATCCCAGTCTCGATTCGTGCCAACCCAACAGACACTTTCGGAGATACCTATAGTGCACCTTTATAGTCACCCAGTTACGTTGTGACGTTTGGTACACCCAAAGCATTCCTACGGTATCCGGGAGTTGCACAATCTCATGGTCTAAGGAAATAATACTTGACATTAGAAAAGCTTTAGCATACGAACTACACGATCTTTGAGCTAAGATTAGGATTGGGTCTTCTCCATCACATCATTCTCCTAATGATGTGATCCCGTTATCAATGACATCTAATGTCCATGGTAAGGAAACCGTAACCATCTATTGATCAACGAGCTAGTCAACTAGAGGCTTACTAGGGACATGGTGTTGTCTATGTATCCACACATGTAGCTGAGTTTCCTATCAATACAATTCTAGCATGAATAATAAACATTTATCATGAAATAAGGAAATAAATAATAACTTTATTATTGCCTCTAGGGCATATTTCCTTCAGTCTCTCACTTGCACTAGATTCAATAATCTAGTTCACATCATCATGTGATTTAACACCAATAGTTCACATCTTTATGTGATTAGTTCACATCTACATGTGACTAACACCCAAAGGGTTTACTAGAGTCAATAGTCTAGTTCACATCGCTATGTGATTAACACCCAGAAAGTACTAAGGTGTGATCATGTTTTGCTTGTGAGAGAAGTTTAGTCAACGAGTCTGCCACATTCAGAGCCGCATCTATTTTGCAAATATTCTATGTCTACAATACTCTGGACGAAGCTACTCTAGTTAATTGCTCCCACTTTCAATATGTATCTGGATTGGGACTCAAAGTCATCCAGATCGGTGTCAAAGCTTGCATCGACGTAACTCTTTATGATGAACTCTTTATCACCTCCAAAACTGAGAAATATTTCCTTAGTCCTCTAAGGATAATTTTGACCGCTGTCCAGTGATCTTCTCCTAGATCAAAATTGTACTCCCTTGCCAAACTCAGGGCATGGTATACAATAGGTCTGGTACACAACATGGCATACTTTATAGAACCTATGGTTGATGCATAGGGAATGACTTTCATTCTCTCTCTATCTTCTGTCGTTGTCAGGTTTTGAGTCTTACTCAACTTCACACCTTGCAATACAGGCAAGAACTCTTTCTTTGACTGTTCCATTTTGAACTACTTCAAAAACTTGTCAAGGTATGTACTCATTGAAAAAACTTATCAAGCATCTTGATCTATCTCTATAGATCTTGATGCTCAATATGTAAGCAGCTTCACCGAGGTCTTTCTTTGAAAAAACTCCTTTCAAACACTCCTTTATGCTTTCTAGAAAATTCTACATCATTTTCGATCGTCAATATGTCATTCACATATACTTATCAGAAAGGCTGTAGTGCTCCCACTCACTTTCTTGTAAATGCAGGCTTCACCGCAAGTCTGTATAAAACTATATGCTTTGATCACACTATCAAAGCGTACACTCCAACTTTGAGATGCTTTCACCAGTCCATAAATGGATCACTGGTGCTCAGACACTTTGTTAGCATCTTTTGGATTGACAAAACCTTCTGGTTGTCTCATATACAACTCTTATTTAAGAAATCCATGCAGGTTTGACATCCATTTGCCAAATTTCATAAAATGCGGCAATTGCTAACATGACTCGGACAGACTTTTAAGCATCGATACAAGTGAGAAAATCTCATTGTAGTCAACACCTTGAACTTTTCGAAAACATTTTTGCAACAATTCGAGCTTTGTAGATAGTAACACTACTATCAGTGTTCGTCTTCCTCTTGAAGATCCATTTATTCTCTATGGCTTGCCGATCATCGGGCAAGTCAACCAAAATCCACACTTTGTTCTCATACATGGATCCTATCTCAGATTTCATGGCCTCAAGCCATTTCGCAGAATCTGGGCTCATCATCGCTTCCTCATAGTTCATAGGTTTATCATGGTCTAGTAACATGATTTCTAGAACAGGATTACCATACCACTTTGGTGCGGAACGTATTCTGGTTGACCTATGAGGTTCGGTAGTGACTTGATCTGAAGTTTCATGATCATTATCATTAACTTCCTCACTAATCGCTGTAGGCATCACTCGAACTGATTTCTGTGATGAACTAATTTCCAATTTGGGAGAAGGTACAATTACCTTATCAAGTTCTAGTTTCCTCCTACTCACTTCTTTCGAGAGAAACTCCTTCTCTAGAATGGATCCATTCTTAGCAACGAATATCTTGCCTTCGGATCTGTGATAGAAGGTGTACCCAACAGTTACTTTTGGGTATCCTATGAAGAAACACTTCTCCGATTTGGGTTTGAGCTTATCAGGATGAAACTTTTTCACATAAGCATCGCAATCCCAAACTTTAAGAAATGACAGCTTAGGTTTCTTGCTAAACCACAGTTCATACGGTGTCGTCTCAATGGATTTAGATGGTGCCCTTTTTAACGTGAATGTAGCTGTCTCTAATGCATAACCCAAAAATGATAGTGGTAAATCGGTAAAAAGACATCATAGATTGCACTATATCCAATAAAGTACGGTTATGATGTTCGGACACATCATTATGCTGTGGTGTTCCAGGTGGCATGAATTTATGAAACTATTCCACATTATTTTAATTGAAGACCAAACTCGTAACTCAAATATTCGTCTTCGCGATCAGATCGTAGAAACCTTATTTTCTTGTCACGATGATTTTCCACTTCACTCTGAAATTCGTTGAACTTTTCAAATGTTTCAGACTTATGTTTGATCAATTAGATATACCCATATCTGCTGAAATCATCTGTGAAGGTCAGAAAATAACGATACGCGCCGCGAGCCTCAACACTCATTGGACCGCATACATCAGTATGTATTATTTCTAATAAGTCAGTTGCTCGCTCCATTGTTCCGGAGAACGGAGTCTTAGTCATCTTTCCCATGAGGCATGGTTCACAAGCATCAAGTGATTCATAATCATGTGATTCCAAAATCCCATCAGCATGGAGTTTCTTCATGCGCTTTACACCAATATGACCTAAACGGTAGTGCCACAATTAAGTTGCACTATCATTATTAAGTTTGCATTTTTTGGCTTCAATATTATGAATATGTGTACCACTATGATCGAGATTCAATAAACCATTTATATTGAGTGTATGACCATAGAAGGTTTTATTCATGTAAATAGAACAACAATTATTCTTTGACATAAATGAATAACCGTATTGCAATAAACATGATCCAATCATATTCATGCTCAACGCAAACACCAAATAACATTTATTTTAGGTTCAACACTAATACCGAAGGTAAAGGGAGTGTGCGATGGTGATCTTATCAACCTTGGAATCACTTCCAACACACATCATCACCTCGTCCTTAACTAGTCTCTGTTTATTTTGCAACTCCCGTTTTGAGTTACTACTCTTAGTAACTGAACCAGTATCAAATACCGAGGGGTTGCTATAAACACTAGTAAAGTACACATCAATAACATGTATATCCAATATACCTTTGTTCACTATGCCATCCTTCTTATCCGTCAAGTATCTAGGGCAGTTCCACTTCCAGTGACCATTTCCTTTGAAGTAGAAGCACTCAGTTTCAGGCTTGGGTCTAGCTTTGGGCTTCTTCATGGGAGTGACAACTTGTTTGTCATTCTTCTTGAAGTTCCCTTTATATCCCTTTGCCCTTTTCTTGAAACTAGTGGTCTTGTCAACCGTCAACACTTGATGCTTTTCTTGATTTCTACCTTTGCCGATTTCAGCATCCCGAAGAGCTTGGGAATCGTTTCGTTATCCCTTGCTTATTATAGTTCATCACAAAGTTCTAGTAACTTGGTGATAGTGACTAGAGAACTCTGTCAATCACTATCTCATCAGGAAGATTAACTCCCACTTGATTCAAGCAATTGTAGTACTCAGACAATCTTAGCACATGCTCACTCGTTGAGCTATTCTCCTCCATCTTGTAGGCAAAGTACTGCCAGAGGTCTCATACCTCTTGACACGGTCATGAGTATGAGACAATTTCAACTCTTGGGACATCTTATATGCTCCGTGGTGTTCAAATGTTTTTGAAGTCCCGGTTCTAAGCCATAAAGCATGGCGCACTAAACTATCAAGTAGTCATCATACCGAGCATGCCATACGTTCATAACATATGCATCTGCTCCTGCAATAGGTCCGTCACCTAGTGGTGCATCAAGGACATAATTCTTCTATGCAGCAATGAGGATAATCCTCAGATCACGAGCTATTCTGCATCATTTCTACTAACAACTTTCAACATAGTTTTCTCAAGGAACATATCATAAATAAAACGGGGAAGCTATACGCGAGCAATTGATCTACAACATAGATATGCAAAATACTATCAGGACTAAGTTCATGATAAATTTAAGTTCAATTAATCAGATTACTTATGAACTCCCACTTAGATAGACATCCCTCTAATCATCTAAGTGATCACGTGATCCATATCAACTAAACCATGTCTGATCATCACGTGAGATGGAGTAGTCTTCAATGGTGAACATCTCTATGTTGATCATATCAACTATATGATTCACGTTCGACCTTTCGGTCTCTAGTGTTCCGAGGCCATATCTGCATATGCTAGGCTCTTCAAGTTTAGCCCGAGTATTCTGCGTGTGCAAAACTGGCTTGTACTGTTGTATGTGAACGTAGAGCTTATCACACCCGATCATCATGTGGTGTCTCGGCACGACGAACTGTAGCAACGGTGCATACTCAGGGAGAACACTTATACCTTGAAATTTAGTGAGAGATCATCTTATAATGCTACCGTCAAACTAAGCAAAATAAGATGCATAAATTATAAACATCACATGCAATCAATATAAGTGATATGATATGGCCATCATCATCTTGTGCCTTTGATCTCCATCTCCAAAGCACCATCATGATCACCATTGTCACCGGCTTGACACCTTGATCTCCATCGAAGCATCATTGTCGTCTCGCCAACTATTGCTTCTACGACTATCGCTACCGCTTAGTGATAAAGTAAAGCAATTACATGGTGATTGCATTTCATACAATAAAGAGACAACCAAATGGCTCCTGCCAGTTGCCGATAATTGTGTTACAAAACATGATCATCTCATACAATAAAATTTAGCATCATGTCTTGACCATATCACATCACAACATGCCCTGCAAAAACAAGTAAGACGTCCTCTACTTTGTTGTTGCAAGTTTTACGTGGCTGCTACGGGCTGAGAAAGAACCGTTCTTACCTACGCATCAAAAACCACATAGCGGTATAGTGATTGCTTTTTGATCTTCAGAAAGAACCCTGTTCATTGAATCCGATTCAACTAAAGTTGGAGAAACTGACACCCACCAGCCACCTATGTGCGAAGCATGTCAGTAGAACCAGTCTCGCGTAAGCGTACGCGTAATGTCGGTTTGGGCCACTTCATCCCACAATACCGCTGAATCGAGAATCAATTAGTGACGGCAAGCAATATGTATATACCCACGCCCACAACTCCTTTGTGTTCTACTCGTGCATATAACATCTATGCATGAACCTGTCTTTGATAGCACTGTTGGGGAACGTGGTAATTTCAAAAATTTCCTATGCACAGGCCAGATCATGGTGATGCATAGCAATGAGAGGGGAAGGGTGTTTTCCATGTACCCTCGTAGACCGTAAGCGGAAGCGTTATGACAACGCAGTTGATGTAGTCGTACGTCTTCACGATCGACCGATCCTAGTACCGAAAGTACGGCACCTCCACGATCTGCACATGTTCGGCTCGGTGACATCCCACGAACTCTTGATCCGGCTGAGTGTGGAGGGAGAGCTTCGTCAGCACGACGGCGTGATGACGGTGATGATGGTGCTACTGTCGCAGGGATTCGCCTAAGCACTACGATGATATGACCGAGGTGGATTATGGTAGAGGGGGGCACCGCACACGGCTAAGGGATCAATGATCAACTTGTGTGTCTATGGGGTGCCCCCTCCCCCGTATATAAAGGAGTGGAGGAGGGGGAGGGCTGGCCCTCCTATGGCACGCCTCATGGGGAGTCCTACTCCCATCGGGAGTAGGATTCCCCCCCCCCTTTCCATGTAGTAGGAGTAGGAGAAGGAAAGCCCCCCCCCCTTCCTAGTCCAATTCGGACCAGAGGGGGAGGGGGCGCGCGGCCTGCCCTGGCAGCCCCTCCTCTCTTTCCACTAAGGCCATAAGGTCCATTAAATTCCCCGGGGGGTTCCGGTAACCCCCCCCCCCCCGGTACTCCGGTATATGCCCGAACTTCACTCAGAACCCTTTCGGTGTCCAAACATAGTCGTCCAACATATCGATCTTTATGTCTTGACCATTTCGAGACTCCTCGTCATGTATGTGATCAAATCTGGGACTCTGAACTACCTTCAGTACATAAAAACACATAAACTCATAATACCGATCGTCACCGAACGTTAAGCGTGCGGACCTTACGAGTTCGAGAATTAGGTAGACATGACCGAGACATGTCTCCGGTCAATAACCAATAGCGGATCTTGGATGCTCATATTGGTTCCTACATATTCTACGAATATCTTTATCGGTCAAACCGCATAATGATATACATTGTTCCCTTTGTCATCGGTATGTTACTTCCCCTAGATTCGATCGTCAGTATCTCAATACCTAGTCCAATCTCGTTAGTGGCAAGTCTCTTTACTTGTTCTGTAATGCTACATCTCAAAACTAACTCATTAGCTACATTTCTTGCAAGGCTTATAGTGATGTGCATTACCGAGAGGGCCCAGATATACCTCTCCGATACACGGAGTGACAAATCCTAATCTAGATCTATGCCAACTCAACAAACACCATCGGAGACACCTGTAGAGCATCTTTATAATCACTCAATTACGTTGTGACGTTTGATAGCACACAAGATACTCCTATGAAAGTGACGAAATGAGAGACTCTCTATCATGAATATTATGGTGCTACTTTGAAGCACAAGTGTGGTAAAGGATAGTAACATTGTCCCTTCTCTCTTTTTCTCTCATTTTTTTTATTTGGGCCTTTTCTCCTTTTTTATGGCCTCTTTTCTTTCCCCCTTTTTTTTTTTTTCGTTTGGAGTCTCATCCCGACTTGTGGGGGAATCATAGTCTCCATCATCCTTTCCTCACTGGGATAATGCTCTAACAATGATGATCATCACACTTTTATTTTCTTACAACTCAACAATTACAACTCGATACTTAGAACAAAATATGACTCTATATGAATGCCTCCGGCGGTGTACCGGGATATGCAATGAGTCAAGAGTGACATGTATGAGAGAATTATGAATGGTGGCTTTGCCACAAATACGATGTCAACTACATGGTCATGCTAAGCAATATGACAATGATGGAGTGTGTCATAATAAACGGAACGGTGGAAAGTTGCACGGCAATATATCTCGGAATGGCTATAGAAATGCCATAATAGGTATATGGTGCGAAAGGTGCGCGGCATTTAGAGAGGCTAGCAATGGTGGAAGGAAGAAAAGTGTGTATAATCCATGGACTCAACCTTAGTCATAAAGAACTCATATACTTATTGCAAAAATCTACAAGTTATCAAAGCAAAGTATTACACGCATGCTCCTAGGGGGATAGATTGGTAGGAAAAGACCATCGCTCGTCCCTGACCGCCACTCATAAGGAAGACAATCAATAAATAAATCATGCTCCGACTTCATCACATAACGGTTCACCATACGTGCATGCTACGGGAATCAAAAACTTTAACAAAATTATTTCTCAAATTCACAACTACTCAACTAGCATGACTCTAATATCACCATCTCCATATCTCAAAACAATTATCAAGTATCAGACTTCTCATAGTATTCAACACACTCATAAGAAAATTTTATTATTAATCTTGAATGCCTAACATAATTAAAGAAAATTACCATGCTGTTTTGTAGGACTCTCAAAATAATCTAAGTGAAGCATGAGAGATCAATAGTTTCTATAAAACAATTCCACCACCGTGCTCTAAAAATATAAGTGAAGTGCTAGAGCAAAACTATATAACTCAAATGATATAAGCGAAGCACATAGAGTATTCTAACAAATTCCAAATCATGTGTGTCTCTCTCAAAAGGCGTGTACAGAAACTATTATTGTGTTAAACTAACAAATAAAGACTCAAATAATACAAGACGCTCCAATCAAAACACATATCATGTGGTGAATAAAAATATAGCTCCAAGTAAAGTTACCGATAAAAGTAGACGAAAGAGGGGATGCCTTCCGGGGCATCCCCAAGCTTTGGCTTTTAGCTGTCCTTAGATTATCTTGGGGGTGCCATGGGCATACCCAAGCTTAGGCTCTTGCCACTCCTTGTTCCATAATCCATCAAATCTTTACCCAAAACTTGAAAACTTCACAACACAAAACTTAAAGTAGAAAATCTCGTGAGCTCCGTTAGCGAAAGAAAACAAAAGACCACTTCAAGTTACTGTAATGAACTCATTATTAATTTATATTTGTGTTAAACCTACTGTATTCCAACTTATCTATGGTTTATAAACTATTTTACTAGCCATAGATTCATCAAAATAAGCAAACAACATACGAAAAACAGAATCTGTCAAAAACAGAACAGTCTGTAGTAATCTGTAGCTAGCGCAAGATCTGGAACCCCAAAAATTCTAAAATAAATTTCTGGACGTAACGAATTTATCTATTAATCATCTGAAAAAAGAATTAACTAAATAGTACTTTCCAAATAAAAATGGCAGCAGTTCTCGTGAATGCTAAAGTTTCTGTTTTTTACAGCAAGATTAACAAGACTTTCCCCAAGTCTTCCCAACGGTTCTACTTGGCACAAACACTAATTAAACACAAAAAACACAACCAAAACAGAGGCTAGGTAAATTATTTATTACTAAACAGGATCAAAAAGCAAGGAATAAAAATAAAATTGGGTTGCCTCCCAACAAGCGCTATCGTTTAACGCCCCTAGCTAGGCATAAAAAGCAAGGATAGATCTAGGTATTGTCATCTTTGGTTTTAGGGAAGAAAAGAGAAAACTTGCTATATATGGAATTAATCTTTCTATTTTGATAAAGCACATGGCTATTAATGGTAGAAGAAAGATTAAGTATGTTATGGAAATTTTTATCTAAGCTAGCCTTCATCTCTTTGATAGATTCGTTTTGGTAAGAGAGCAAAAGAGATGTAGATTCAACTTTCTCATTCATGGGGTGCCCAAATATGGTTTTCATCTTCTCATAAGTGTCTACGGCATCCCCTTCAAGAATGCCTTCTTCAAATATAGAATCTAAGACATGCTTAAAAGAATAAGGAAGGGCAATATAAAAGCTTTTTAAGTAAATTTCAATTTGGTATTGAGGCACATAGCTAGCCCTGATCCTTAATAGTCTATAGCAAGCATCTTTTAAAGATTCATCAAGTAAATAACGAAAAATTCCAGAATCATCTTCATCAAAATTATTAAGATTCTCATTGATAACTCCGGTAGGTTTTTCCATAGTATCCTTATTTATGAGCTTAGCGAGAATAGAAGGGTTGTCCAAAGTACTAAATCTCGGGAGAGAGCCCCCCAACACTTTTTGATTCAGACATGGTGGAGGAAAAGTGAGCGAGAAAAAGAGAGGGTGAATAAAATGGCAAGGGTGAAGTGGGGGAGAGGAAAACGAGAGGTAAATGGAAAATAATGTAATGCGTGAGATAAGGGTTGTGATGGGTACTTGGTGTGTTGACTTTTGCGTAGCCTCCCCGGCAACGGCGCCAGAAATGGCTCGTTGTCGGGAGTCAAATCTTAACTTGCGTGAACCTCCCCGGCAATGGCGCCAGAAATCTTCTTGCTCCGCTTGAGCACTGCGTTGGATTTCCTTGAAGAGGAAAGGATGATGCAGCAAAGTAGTGTAAGTATTTCCCTCAGTTTTTGAGAACCAAGGTATCAATCCAGTAGGAGGCTACGCGCGAGTCCCTCGTACCTGCACAAAACAAATAACTCCTCGCAACCAACGCGATAAGGGGTTGTCAATCCCTTCACGGTCACTTACGAGAGTGAGATCTGATACATATGATAAGATAATATTTTTGGTATTTTTGTGATAAAGATGCAAAGTAAAATAAAAGCAAAGGAAATAACTAAGTATTGGAGGATTAATATGATGAAGATAGACCCGGGGGCCATAGGTTTCACTAGTGGCTTCTCTCAAGAGCATAAGTATTTTACGGTGGGTGAACGAATTGCTGTTGAGCAATTGACAGAATTGAGCATAGTTATGAGAATATCTAGGTATGATCATGTATATAGGCATCACGTCCGAGACAAGTAGACCGACTCCTGCCTGCATCTACTACTATTACTCCACTCATCGACCGCTATCCAGCATGCATCTAGAGTATTAAGTTCATGAAAAGAGACTAATGCCTTAAGAAAGATGACATGATGTAGAGGGATAAACTCATTCAATATTATATAAACCCCATCTTGTTATCCTCGATGGCAACAATACAATACGTGCCTTGCTGCCCCTACTGTCACTGGGAAAGGACACCGCAAGATTGAACCCAAAGCTAAGCACTTCTCCCATTGCAAGAAAGATCAATCTAGTAGGCCAAAGCAAACTGATAATTCAAAGAGACTTGCAAAGATA